>NW_022639480.1:72492-81276 GCF_010583005.1 Odontomachus brunneus
GGAAATAATTATAATTATAACGTGACATATAATTCATCTTCTTAACCTATTTTTTCGCCTATTTTTATTTATATTAAATAAAAAAAAAATATATATATATTTTTTATTTAATATAAATAAAAATAGACGAAAAAATAGGTTAAGAAGATGAATTGTATGTCACGTTATAATTATAATTATTTCCGACAAATAATTGATTGTTAGAGCAAAAGGAGAGTGCACGGAATATCTTAGAAATTTCTTTAATCGATTGCAAGTATTACTTTATAGATATTTTTATTTTAACGCATATTTTTATTTCGCAAGAATTTTAAGCATGCATTTTCTCGTTTCTGACGTCATTAAAAAGAGATAGACAATGCGAGGGGCCAGGAGCCTTAAATAGAATAAGCGATTGTTTCCATGAAAAGCTAAGATTTCAAAATAATATGTATATTTTCTTATCTGAAAGATATCTTGTATATCAATACAAGTAAACATGTTAGTACCCATCGAATAATTATTCTTTATCTCTCCAATATTTTTCTTTCAGTATATGTTGCCAGCAAGATAGACCTGACAGCTTATTCCCACTAGAAACATATAATACACTTTAAAAAAATGGATAAGAAGGAGACCACAATCTTCTTCCCGTGCGCTCCTCTCGACCTTTTTCATTATCCCGCCGCGCCCTTATCGTGGATACTCAAGCTTCGCGAAGGGGTAAATTCGAATGTTTGGCCGCGACTTCCGATTTCAGTAGTCGCTCGCCGGCAAACGACGATCACCATTAATGCCGATGGTAATCGCTAATGAGGGTTGCCCGTGATCAAAGAGTTCGCTTTGCCATTTCCGCGGACAATGAATGTAATCAGGACGGATAATCATCGTACTTAGAGTACCGATCGCGCGCGCGTCCTCGACGAGGGTCGAAAGGAGGTCCTCGTAGCTCGCTCTTGTACGCGGCAATCGGTCGCGCCGAGACAAGATATTCGGTGAGTAATCCGATGATATGATAATATTAATTTTCCGCCCGACATTACAGCGCGGAACGCGCCACACGCGCGCGCATACGCGTGTAATGCATAATTCGCCGTTATCTTGCGCGCGCGCACACACGCGGCATGGCAAATCGCCGATGTAATACATTTGCATATAAAATTGATACTCATCGCGCTGTCCAACTTGTTTCAAAAGCTCGCAGCTGGAATTTATGCCGAATATCACGATCATCAGGCATGTCAGCGATCTAACACGGCGCATCGCCAACTTAATGGGTTGTATTAAAACCGTAGAAACGGTGGCCGGCGACGAAGCAAATTCCGCGCCTTATCGATACCGGGAGATTAGCGTCCGTTCGCGAGACAGCGGTAATTTCACCTCCCGGATCACAACATCCCCCTCGTCGGCTCGAATCTCTTTTTTCTCTTTTATTTTCTCATTAAATATGCTATTCTCTATAAAGTAAATATATATTATTATGGTAATATTTTGTTCATCTTCATGAAGCGTTTTCACAAAATAATTACTATTTATTATTTTAAAGTTTCACATGACTTTGATATGACTATTATATTACTAAATGTATAATAACGCACGCGGTTCAGATATTCCAACATGTTAGAAAATACTGTTATCTCTACACTGAAAAAACTGATGTGTTAAATTTAACATTTTATGTGTCCCAAATCATCCACTCTCATTTATGTGTAAATTTAACACAAATGTAAAAAGTAACACGCGTAATATGTAAAAAATTAACACAAGAATTTAACACTTGAATATCATCAGGAATCACAGTTTGTGTTAAATTGACATATGTATAATGTTAAATTAACTAAAAGGAAACGTTACTTTAACATTTGAGAGAAGTATTAATCTATGGTTTTGATGAAATGAAAATGTTAAATTGACATAATCTATGACATATATTAAATATGTTAATTTAACACAATCTGTGATCTCTAACGGTATTCAAATGTTAAATTCTTGTGTTAATTTTTTCCATATTACGCGTGTTATTTTTTAACACATTTGTTTTGTGTTAAATTTACACATAAATGAGAGTGTACCTAACCTAACCAAACCTAAGTGATTTGGGACACATGAAATGTGTTAAATTTAACACATCAGTTTTTACAGTGCAAGGGATGTAAACCCCAGGGTATTTAATAAACTCCCTTAATATACTCCATTCTTGTGTTTAATTTACTCCATTCTTTCTCTCTCTTTCTTCACATAACTTCATTTTTCCGTTCGCGTACGTTCGCACGACTTCGACCTCGAACCGATTCTTCGTCGGAGACGAGAACAGAACGCCTTGCGCCGCGAATTCGACACCTGGTACCGTATTCTGGACGCGTGGCGAACGCTAAACATGTCTCTCTAATTCTCAAGCTGAAACAACGTTACACGCGTGTCGTACTTGTGCGAAAAACGGAACTTGGAAGCCAAATTGCCGCGTTAAGCGCGTGCAGCGAAAAATTAGGGTGACTCTGTGTCCGGAATGAAGGTCCTGGGGCTCTATTCTGGACGCCAGGTATGTCTTTCTGATTCTCAAGCCGAAACATTATGCACGGAAAGAATATTAGTTCTTTTTTTTTTATATATAAGTTCTGTGTAATTTTACTAGGGGAGAGCGGGGTACACCCGCTTAACATTCTAAGGTTAATAAAAAATCTATCCGTTATGGGAAATAGCCCAAAGTTGCTCAGCATATATCTACAATGGTTATGCATACGCAGACAAAAGCGTTAGTTTAACAACTGTAAGAGATTTTATTTTAGATATTAAAATTGTTGGAACTGTGCCCCAAGCACGGGGCACAAAGGACCATGTATGATTTTCTATATATGTATGGTAATATTTCTCATATCATACATATAAGTAGAAACAGAGTAATAAAAATAAATTTATCATTTCTAGATAACACATACAGGGTTGGCAAAAAGTCCGGAAACGGTGAAATATCTCGAAAAGGATCAACTCTAGCGAAAAATATGTAAGTAGCAAAGTTGTAGGGCTTAATAAAATGTACCTAATGATGGCTAAAAATTTGACTTTGGGTGGAGGACGAAGGTCATACGAAGGTCAGATTGAATTTTTTAAATTGGACCCCCCACTTTTTATTACATATTCTTGTAGCTTATTTCAAGGGCTTTCCAAAAACCTATAATAAAGTATTTTTTTATTAGGCATATTTAGAGTTATATTTAGAGGCTTGAAAGAATTTTGGTCTTTAACTGTTTCTGTTTCGTAAAAACGTATCACTGTCTTCTGAACGGTGGATTTAGAAATAAAATTGCGATCAGGATATGCAGCATTGAATGTGTAGATCAGTTATGATCAAATATGGTCTCCAAATTTTCGATAAAGAAACAGCATTATCTTTTCTTTATTGGTTAACATTTTTAAAAAAGAAATTTGAAATTGTAGTTGGAAAAAGAAAGGGAAAAGACAAAGAATAAGATGCGAAAGAGCACGACTCGTTTTTAAAATACAAAGATTGAGAAGCGTTATCGTGAAGCGCGGGTATACGCGAGTTTCGACTGAGTACGTGTGATATTACGTCGAGAATGAATAACCGCGTTCGATGAGAGCGAATGAACAACTAAGCCGGTCATATCGTCTAGCTCGAGACACGAAAAACAAAATTTTTCTTGTTTTTCTCCTGTGTTTATATTTTTTAGGCTCCCAGCCTAGTTTCTGAACTGTTTCTTCGCAAATTTCAGGCGTCCATAAAACTGGAATCTTTTCTGTTTTGTATAGAAAGACGTGTTGTGGACCATCCACGCGTGGAAAACAAAAATTCTAATCCTGTGCGTTGGGGATCATTTCTGCACAACTATGACCAAACATAAGTGGCACATATGAAGGAGAAAAGGATAGTCAGCGCGGAATGCCGATCTGTTCGCCGCCTGAAAAATTCTACAGCAATCCTTACTATGAAATTCTCGCCGTATACGCGACGCTCATGATGAGAAAAACGGAACCTGGAATGGAAAGGGCGCGCTCGACGTTCGCCGCGTGCGTGTCCCGCGAAGGAGGAGGCTCCTAAAGAATCCAACGGCCGAGAGAGCGCGAGTGGGACCGCTGATGCTGCGGATTCCTAGACGAGCACCGGGTATATCGAGCAGGCAACGACCTTCGGCGTTGGAGCCTCCTCTCGTTCGACCTCAGCAAGGATACTCGCAATCTGCGGTGCATCGGCCCCGGTGCTGAGCCCCGGTGAGATCCGCCGGCTTTACGTTTCACACCCACCTAGCAACCGACGCGGCCGAGGATATCTCGCGGCTTTTACGGGCACGGCAACGCCGGTGGGTGGGTGGGGGAGGGAGAATGAGGGACCCCGGTGTCTCCGGTTACAGTCTCCTGGCCACCTTTCCATGTGGCGAACCCACGATGCGGCAGGACACTGTCTCGCGACACGAAGCGGGCAAAAGGACCAACGCCGGGACGCTCGCTCTTTCAGCGCTCCGTGTTCTCTTCACCTCGTCGTGGCTCGCCGCCGCCGCTCCTGACCACCCTCCGCGCCACGACCTCGCATCTCCATATCTCTACGTCCGCCTCGGGAAAGACTGGTCGCTCCCTTCGAGAGTAAACTCGCCGGCTCTGCGCGACCGCAGATCGCTTTATCCGCTCGCGGCGACTTTTTCTCGCGAGGACACGTCACATACATCTTTGCCACGCGCTGGTGCGACACTCAGCTCTTGTGTCTTGTTTGATTATTCTTGAGGTAAACTTCAGCAAAGTCCGATTAAACTGATCGATCAATAACTAACATTTTCAGCTGTGCAGTGTCGCCGTTCGAAAAATTAATTTCTATTTTAGCCAAACGGAGAGAAGTTACCTTCGTGGCTCTCGTCAGATGAGATTCTCATCGCGGAGAGAGTTAAGTGGTAACACACGACTTTAAACGTCGTCCAAAAAATTAATTTCTATTTTAAGAAAATAGAGAAGTTATCTCCTCGACTCTCAAAGATGAAGCTCTCATCAGACGAGACTCTCGTCGGAGAGAGTCAAGTAGTAACATACTTGACTCTCTCCAACGATAGCGACTTCAAGCATCGTCCAAAAAATTAATTTCTATTTTAGTAAAATAGCGAAGTTATCTTGTCGACTCTTAAAGGTGAAGCTCTCGTCAGATGAGACTCTCGTCGGAGAGAGTCAAGTGTTACCACTCGACTCTCTCCTTCGATGATACTGATTTTAAGTCGTCGATTGGATTAATTAGAATTTGCTGCAAGTCACTAATCTGTCACTTTATCTACTGACAATAAAATCAAAATTAAAGCCACCCTTAAGGGGATGCTGGAGTCGATGATGAACTCGAACAATGTGGATAATGCAGTGACGATCGTCACTAACATAATATCCTTTTCGTATTTCTTGTATATACAGAACTTACATGAATGTGTGTTGTTTTATCATATTTAACGGAAAACCTAATCACATATGTGTAGAAATCTTTTTGCAAACTTTTTCGATATTCTTAAGCTGCCAAATGCAGATGCGAAGGTAGAGCAATGTTCTTCAAAATTTGTCTGCTTGGAACATTCACATTTTCGGTACATACAAGCCGCGGAACTTTTGGATTAGGCAAATATTACGCTAACTGACAACTCAAGATTTTACATTAGAAACTTGTTGTCCGTTTTCGTCACACATCGAATAATTTATTTTTACATGTACTTTCATTGCGTAGAAGCATTTGTAATTCTGTGCAACCACGACGTAAACTTTGCAGAAAAATGCCAGTGTTTTGTCGGTAAAGTTCTCAGCTTCAGCATCCTCTTAAGCTTCCAAATGTATATACAAAGGTAGAACAATGATCTTCAAAATTTTTCTGCTTGGAACATCCACATTTTTGGTACATACAAGCCGCGGAACTTTTGGATTAAGCAAACTGACAACTCAAGATTTTACATTAGAAACTTGTTGTCCGTTTTCGTCACACATCAAATAATTTATTTTTACACGTACTTTCATTGCGTAAAAGCATTTGTAATTCTGTGCAACCACGACGTAAACTTTGCAGAAAAATGCCAGTGTTTTGTCGGTAAAGTTCTCAGCTTCCTCTTAAGCTTCCAAATGTATATGCAAAAGTAGAACAATGATCTTCAAAATTGTTCTGCTTGGAACATCCACATTTTTGGTACATACAAGCCGCGGAACTTTTGGATTAGGCAAACTGACAACTCAAGATTTTACATTAGAAACTTGTCCGTTTTCGTCACACATCGAATAATTTATTTTTATACGTACTTTCATTGCGTAAAAGCATTTGTAATTCTGTGCAACCACGACGTAAACTTTGCAGAAAAATGCCAGTGTTTTGTCGGTAAAGTTCTCAGCTTCCTCTTAAGCTTCCAAATGTATATGCAAAAGTAGAACAATGATCTTCAAAATTGTTCTGCTTGGAACATCCACATTTTTGGTACATACAAGCCGCGGAACTTTTGGATTAGGCAAACTGACAACTCAAGATTTTACATTAGAAACTTGTCCGTTTTCGTCACACATCGAATAATTTATTTTTATACGTACTTTCATTGCGTAAAAGCATTTGTAATTCTGTGCAACCACGACGTAAACTTTGCAGAAAAATGCCAGTGTTTTTTCGATAAAGTTTTCAGCTTCAGCATCCCCTTAAACTCTCCGCATTGTCTTCAAGGGGCCGATATCGCAACAAAACGCGTTCCACGGTTCGCTCGCGCGGCTGCGATCCGTTGCGGTTGCGTTGCGGAAGACAGACGGGAGAGATTCGCGAGATTCCTTCCGCTCGCGGTGACTTGCAGCGCGATTCGACAGCATTCGTATCCGATCGTCGGGCACGTCCACACCGCGAGCCGCGATTTTCCCCGGTGTGCCATTTCAGCGCGCGCGCGGGAAAGGAATTTCCATTTCATTTACATTCACGCTCGCACTCTTCCTGGCTCGTACATAAAGATATACAAGATCTCGCAGCATCTTCTTCCCGGCGTAGGCCGGAGGAGCGCCGGGCATTTTTTCACGTAGGATCTTCCCCGCTCCTCCGCCCCGCTGCTGAGTATGGCGCGCATCCTCGGCTACCATTCCCGCAGAGACGCGATAAATTGCGTTTCCTCGACGCCCGTCGCGAGGATCATTACTCCGTGGATGGCTCGCGCATTTCTCAAACGTAACGCGAGTGCGTGTGCGTATTGTCGTGAAATTAGCCGGCCTTTCCTCCCTCTTTTCTTTCGTTCTTTCTCTTTCCTGTCGTCAAGCGCTGGTCGTCGACTGTTTGCGACCAACGCCGACGTGATCCGCGCGGACGTCCTCGACAGGATCCTCTTCTCTCCTCATTACTGCTGACCCATTACTGCTGACCTTTGCGCGCCTCGCCACGAGCAATAATTAAGCTCAGTCGCGAGGATCATTACGAAGGTCAGTGGCTGACGCAATAAGTGTGCCCATCGCGCCGTTACCGCGTTTCTTTTCTCAACTGCTTATCGGATGAGGTCACCACAGGTGATCCTCCATTAATTCATTACGCGACGTTATGCAATAACGTTCAGCATCGAGCTGCGTGTTTAAGTCTTACTGCCAGCTGCGCTCTGCGCGAAAAGATGGCTCGAATCGAATTAAGACAACTCAACTTCAGTTTCATGCCAATCAATTCCAGTTTATCGTCCAATAAATTTTTCATTGAGTCGTCCAGGCGAATTCTCTAGCAAAATTCAAATAACACATCCTGTTGGTCGAAAATAATTTTAATCTGTAATAATTTTAATCGAGTAATTTCATAATTCCAAGTAGCTATTGAGACATTCCCAAGAAGCAAAGCTCATGCCATTAAGGCTCCTGGCTCCTCGCATTGTCTATCTTCTTTTAATGACGTCAGAAGCGAGAAAATGCATGCTAAATATTCTTGCGAAATACATTCAAAATATATATCCATAAAGTAACACTTACGATCGATTAAATAAATCTGTGAAATGTTCTTGCATTTCTTTTTTGCTTTAACCCTTTAAGTATTACTGGTACCAATAGGGACCATTTAGGATCGGACAGTTGAAACCTTATAAATGTGCTATTTAGAGTGTTTTTGGCAATATTTCACTTTAAAAAAGTTACCAGAATGTTCCATGAATTATGCGCCTTAAAGGGTTAATAATCAATAATTTGTCGTAAATTAACGTGACATACACTTCATCTTCTTAAATTACTTCTTCACATTCAGATTAATTTACAATAAATTATTGTAACTTGATTGTTAGAGCAAAAAGGGAGTGCACAAAATATTTTAAAAATAAATTTGTTTAATCGATTGCAAGTGTTACTTTATCGATATATATATATATATATATATATATATATATATATATATATATATATATAATAAAAATATATATCCATAAAGTAACACTTACGATCGATTAAATAAATCTGTGAAATGCATTTCTTTTTTGCTTTAACTCTTTAAATATTACTGGTACCAATAGGGACCACTTAGGATCGGACAGTTGAAACCTTATAAATGTGCTATTTAGAGTGTTTTTGACAATATTTCATTTTAAAAAAGTTACCAGAATGTTCCATAAAATATGTATATATTATATATATATATTTTTTTTTTATTTTATATATATATTATATACATATCTTTTTTTTATTTTAATGTATTTCGCAAGAATTTTTAACATGCATTTTCTCGCTTCTAACGTCATTAAAAAGAGAGACAATTCGAGGGCCTTTAAGGGGATGCTGAAGCTGAAAACTTTATCGACAGAACACTGACATTTTTCTGCAAAGTTTACATCGCATTGGTTACACAGAATTACA
>NW_022639480.1:81286-92820 GCF_010583005.1 Odontomachus brunneus
TCTGCAAAGTTTACATCGCATTGGTTACATAGAATTACAAATGCTTTTACGCGATGAAAGTACGTGCAAAAATAAATAGGAGCATTGCTCGATATATGACGAAAACAAATAAAAAATTTTTAATGTAAAATCTCAATCTAATGTTTGCCTAATCCAAAAGTTCCGTAGCTTCTTTATACCGAAAGTATAGATGCTCCAAATAGAAAGATTTTAAAGAACATTAATCTACCTTCGCATCTGCATTTGGAAGCTTAAGAATATCGAAAAAATTTGCAGAAAGATTTCTATGTGAATTTCCTTTGAATATGGTAAAACAAAGCAACACATTCATGTAAGTTCTTTATGTACAAGAAAAGGATAGCGTGATTATGTTGACTATCGTCTCTGCATTATCGACATTGTTTGAGTCCGTCATTGACTCCAGCATCCCCTTAAGTGTTCCGAAACAGTTGATTTGCCAATTTTTCACCTCGCCGCGGTTTCCCGAGTTACGATTTACCGGTCGAAATCGATTAGTCGTAACTGACTATTGAGTGTACAACCTCGATATCAGCTCCGAGGTTAATGACGAAATCGGCTGGGGGGAAGTTACTCACGTGATTCCGCAATCGTCCGCTCGATCATCGCCAATTGGAGTCGCCGTAGAGACGCGCGCGATTATCCCCGCGACGACGAATAAAAAGTCTCCCGATATAAACGCCGTGAAAAAAAATTCTCCCGTTGCTATCGATAGCGCGCCGCGCTCGATACTCACTAATGACAAGCGGGAGGGGACGATATTCGCGGAGCGGAGCGTAATGATCCGTTCGGCGTTCCGCAAAAAACACGCACCAATCGCCATTCTTTGCGTAGTACACTGTTCGAGCGGATATCCCGCGGACCTTTTTTTTTCTAAATTATTAAGCCCCGAAACAAAACTCTGGACTGCGTGATGTGTAATGAGGGACTCCTTGTGGTCAAGTAGGCGTCAAGTAATGTCTGGCATTACTGGCTTGAATAGTAGGATCCTCGTCTCCCTCTCTATTTTCTCTCTCTCTCTCTCTCTCTCTCTCTCTCTCTCTTGTATGTATACACTCGTGTACACATTAAGCCCGTATCACACCAGCGATTGCCAATTAGATTGTTATTGACGATAGTAAAATAGAGCATTGTCTAATTGACAGTCACTAATCTCGATCAGTGGCTGCTTTGCTCCTGTTGGTAGAAAAGTAGCCATTAATCGCCGGTCGCAATCGCAATCCAATCGACAATCGCTAGTCTGACACGGGTTTTACACGCGCGCGCGTGTAAAACCCGTATCAGACTAGCGTGTGTGCGTGCATTTGCGAATATCCTTCTCGGAGATCCTTTCTCGCACGACTCTTCCTACGTCCCTTTCTCTCGATCTCGCGCTCGCGTTCGATAAGTCTCGCTCTTCGTGTCACACGCGTGAAATGTGACGGTTCGTCGCTCGTACATTCGCAGAAAACAACGATATCGTTGACCTACACGTAAATCTGGTTATGCCAACCAGATTCAAACACGGAACGACGAATTGTGTGGTTATTGCAACCACAAAGCAATTGCTACATTTCGGTGACGATATCCGGTTACTCCAACCGTAATATATCAATGATAAATGTCACTCCAATCGATTTCTAGTTGCCACAACCAGATAACGCGCAATTACGTCGATATGATTGATGTATCAAAGCAAATGGATCATATCAAGAGTGTATGAAGTTGGCACTCCACCTTTTAAAATTTATAATTTTGAAAGTTGCTCCAGATTGTTCTGACTTTGTACCACATTGTTCCAAAGTGATATTGCTTCATTCGAAACGGTTTTCGAATAAAACAAAAAAAATGATTTTTTGAGCTGGCACCCCACTTTTCGAAAATCGAACATTCTGATACCGTAATAGATTGTTCTACTTGTTCCAAACATTGTTCCAAAAGGACAAATCCGTAAGTTGAATTATAAGTCCAAAAAATGAAAAAAATGTTTTTGACCTGGCACCCCATTTTTTGAAAATAAAGCATTCCGATACCGATATAGATTGTTCTAGTTGTTCCAAACATTGTTCCAAAAGCACAAATCAATAAGTTTAATTATAAGCCCGAAAAATTAAAAAAAAGTTTTTTGACAAACAGTCTATCGGACCAAGAGTAAACTTATACTATCTTTCTTGTTCCAACCGAGATCTTTTTGTTCTGAGTTGTTCTAGGCTTAAGAATTATAGTTCTAGAGTATGAGACTCATAAGATCATTCGTTCTCCGAAAATTCGTAAAAAAATCGATTTGACAGTACTCGACGTCAAGAGTAAACACATGCTTCCTTTCTTGTTCCAACCGAGATCTTTTTGTTCTGAGTTGTGCTAAGCTTAAGAATTATAGTTTTAGAGTATGAGATTCGTAGCGTCATCCGTTCTCCGAAAATTCGAGCAAAAATCGATTTGACAGCACCCGACGTCAAGAGAAAACACTTTATTTTCAAAAAATGGGATGCCAGGTGAAAAACATTTTTTTCATTTTTTGGACTTATAATTCAACTTACGGATTTGTCCTTTTGGAACAATGTTTGGAACAACTAGAACAATCTATATCGGTATCGGAATGCTTTATTTTCAAAAAATGGGGTGCCAGGTCAAAAACATTTTTTTCATTTTTTGGACTTATAATTCAACTTACGGATTTGTCCTTTTGGAACAATGTTTGGAACAACTAGAACAATCTATTGCGGTATCAGAAAGTTCGATTTTCGAAAAGTGGGGTGCCAGCTCAAGAAATCATTTTTTTTATTCGAAAACCGTTTCGAATGAAGCAATATCACTTTGTAACAATGTGGTACAAAGTCAGAACAATCTGGAACAACTTTCAAAATTGTAAATTTCAAAAAGTGAGGTGCCAACTTCATACACTCTCATATCAAGCGTATATATATGGACACGCAAAGATACTTGATGTGCAGAAAGAGACAGTATGTGACCCACACATAAATCTGATTGATATTGAATTTGATTAAAATCACAAAAAAGTATAGTTGACGCCGAAAGCAAATATATTTTTCTCTCAGTGTGTTGCTCACAAATAGATTTCGTTAGCTCTGACTTGCTACGTTTTATTTTCAGAGCCTTATCCTTACTCAATTTAAACACCTCTGTAATTGTATCCCCTGTAATTATATGCGCTGATATTGCAACGTTTCGCGAGCTCTCCTCTCTCTCTCTCTCTCTCTTTCTCTCGCGGGGTTACGAATTCTTCAAGGATTACAGAGAGATAGTGATCGTTACTTTGTCTACCCGGGGCCACGATTGTTGGAGTCGCGAGCAAACGAGGCAGCGCAGGATCTCTCTTCAGCTATGAAGCTACCGGTGGGGCAGTACCAGTCCATTACGGACATCCACGTTCTGCCCTCTGGCCCCGCGGGCGAAGGGAAGGCTACAGTAGCAGAGAGCAGTTCATGCAAATTGGTCCATCAGCCGACTCATCGGCACCGCCTTTTCGTCATCATTATTAATGCTCTCGCGAGCTTCTCACACGCGACGGGAGTACCTTAATGCGATAGTTTCGCAATACCGCGAATCATGGAGGCGCGCGGGCTCGATTAAGAAACGCGGCGCCGCGAAGAGAAACCGTTCCCGACTGCTCATTCGTCCTAATTGGCGCTTCCCGGGACTTCCTGGCGAAAATGTCGTTTCTTATCGCACGCGGCGTACACGATGTCGACCGGCTCGTGTCGCGGAGGAGCTCGTCCGGGATCTCAGAAGCATGCTCGGAAGACGCGAGCAAAACAGAGGGGACTAACGGCACCGGCAAGAAGATGCATGCTGAAACATCGCGACTCCTGCGAGCTGCACGCATTCGACCGCGCGCTAAACGTGCATTCGTCCCACCAGGAAGTCGCGAATACTGCAATTATAAGTGCACTGTCGTACAGAAGCAGCCTCTCGTGCACGCATCACGGTATCGTGCACCTCGTACGACGGTTCTTCCGTCCGTTCCTCCGCGTCGAAAAAATCCCACCGGTACAATAAACTCCCTGAATTTCTCGGCGCGAAATTTCACGTCAAACGTGGAACAGCCGAGTCCCTTGAATCTGAGTGATTTTTCACCCCTACAGTAAGAATTCTCTGCTCAAAGTCCGCAAGGTGCATCAATGATGACAACTGCTGTTATTGGCTGATCCTTTCGGTCACACTGAGAGAAAAATATATGATATTTGGAACTATAATGGCATAGTAAAAAGATTATAGTTAGGAATATCATTTTTATAGTAAATGTTACCATAATATTTGTAATATTTACAATATTAGTATAGTATAATTGACCCGTGTAAAATTTTTACCAAGAATTATAATTATTTGAGATAAAAAATATAGTAAGGTAGCAAATATTGAATGGTAAGAGAAATTAACTATTTTATATAGTCAATACAATTGGAATATTTGGCAAATATAGGTACATGTAACTATATTCCGAAAAGATGTTTTACCATATATATAGAGTAATAAGATGGTGACTATAAATCTGTGTTCATTCTACTAAATCTTCATGTTTAGATGAACTATAAATATATGTTTGAGGCCAAAAAGAACTATAAAATATAGTGAGATTATAGTTATTCCAACTATTTTTTTCTCTCAGTGCAGATTGTACTAATTGCAGTGCCATAACCGGCTTATAACTGAACCAGTAGTTCGAAATTCTTTCAACGATTCGATTAAAATTTCATCGATTCGATTTGATTCGAATTCGAAATTAAAATCTGAGATCTGATTCGATTCGATATAAAAAATCTTTGATTCGCACATCTCTAGAATTCGCACTAGAATTATAGTCATTTTGGGCCCCAACCATATTTTTTAGTTGTTCTAACACGCTAATAGTAGTAGTGACATGGACATAAGGTTATTATCACTAATATTATAGCAGAATTTAATAAGAAATAGTTTCCTCGACCATAATTCATAGTAATCATTATTCTCTGCGATTATAGTTACGAATACCAAATATGTTTTTCTCAATGTACTTTGGAGAATCGTACTGTTAAATCCGTAGTATCAAATTATACTCAATTTGAGTTATTTTTAACCATTCCTATAAGTCGCCACTGCTCCTACTAAATATGTCGTTAATTTAACTAATGTAATGGAGTTAAATAATTTAACTTAAGAAATGTATTAAATTTCACTGAAATTTAGTTTATTTTTTATTATGTGCACGTTAATGTAACCTTTGTTTTAGTAAAAAATGACTTAATATTGTTTTAAATGGGTTGATTAGTTGTTTTTTTAAACACATGTTTTGTGTTAAAATGGTATATTTTGATACACATGATAGTTAAAAATAACTAAATATTATTTAACTCAAGAAATTGGTTTAAATTTGACCCTCCAATATTTAACAGTGTATAGCTTCGAGTGACAGTCCTTCTCGCCTCGGATGAAAATGCCGCTTTTCCTTCGTTTTGAGTAAGATTTTGCTTCAAGAAATTCGCAAGGGAAGAGCTCTCTTCTCGGCGAAGGCGCGTCGACATGCCGAATTCGCGCGACCGCGAAGCAGGAAGTCATATGAGACTGATGATTTGTGCGACTGACAAAAGCAAGAAGGAAACGAGCCGCGAGAAGGAGGGAAAGGGAGGAGAGGGGGAAATCATAGCCACGGAAAGCGACGTATCTTACGGTGTCCCGCGCAAGTCGAGGGTGTCGTTAATAAAGCCGCACGTATCTCCGCGCGTCCGCGGCACGGTGAAAAATGACGAGCGACGGCTCTTACGATTAAGATAGCGACGCGTGAAACGCGTTCGCGCAACAACCGCGAAGCTGTCCGCGACCTACTCGCCGCTCTCGATCATCGCAGCCGTGAGATCCGGCCAGGTGCATAATATTACGCGTGCGAGCGCACGTCGGATCGTGTCGCGCGCTCGGCAAAAATGCGCCGTATACCGTAACGCTAATTCCACGTAAACCAGGAAGCCACTAAACTTCTTATTAGCCGAGGCAATTTCCTCGCGCGACGCAACAGGCGAGGGAAAGAAAGAGAGAGAGAGAGAGAGAGAGAGATGAAGAGGGGGAGAGAGGGATAAAGAGATACGTGCAAACGGAGCGTCGTTCTCTGTGTCTTTCGCGGGTTCTATGATTTACGCGATGATCATGCCGTACATGCTAATGCCTGTCCCCTTGAGCCGGTCACGAGCCGGAGAAAGGGGAGTCCTTCTCTCTTGGAGCGATCACTAACGGGACCCGTGATTGGAAAATCGCAGCTTTTTCCGCGCTTGTGGTCGCCAACTGGAATGGAAAATTGTCGGGACGGCGGGACGTGAATGCGTGCATGCGATCCGCCGAGCGGGCCGGATGGGTCCGCAAGAGCGGAATTCACCGTCGGGGAACGGAAGAGAGCAACAGGAAAAAGGAAAAAGTATATATAACCCCGAAGAATCTCCTTCTTCTTCCTCTTATTTTGGTTAACGAGGGAGGCCTTTTCGACCTATTCCCGAAGCACCACTTGCTCGACGGGATGAGGGAAATCAGTTTTCAGGGAGCCGTGTCTAACTGTAGTGTAAAACTAGGACCATATTCTGTTTTCTCGAATCCCAAAGAGTCAAAATCCCGAAGTTTGAGGGATTACGTCTCGAAAAGTCACAAAACTGAGCCAATACAATCTCTTTCTGACTTAAGTCATCAATATGCTCTTTGCATTCTGTTTCTTGTCTTCTGTCTTTTTCTGACTTAAAGCTTAAGGTTTGAGTCAGAAAGAGATAAAGAGAAAGAAGCAGGAAGCAAAGAGCGTGTTGTAGATCAGGCTTCAAAGCTTGATCTATAATGTTATTTAAGCTTTAAACCAGAAAAAGACAGAAGGCAAGAAACAGAACGCAAAGAGCATATTTGTAGTGTCAGGCTTATAGCTTAAGAGATAAAGAGAAAGAAGCAGGAAGCAAATAACACATTATAGATCAAGCTTTAAGCCTACAACATGCTCTTTGCTTCCTGCATCTTTCTCTTGATCTCTTTCTGACTCAGACCTTAAGCTTTAAGCTAGAAAAATACAGAAGACAAGAGACAGAACGCGAACAGCGTATTGTAGATATGCTTTAAACCAAACAAAGACAAAGAACAAGGGACGGAAAGCAAAGAGCTCATTGTGGATTAGACTTTAGAGTTTCGGCTTGCTTTCTCGCTGAGACTACGCGTGTCGCCGGAAAAGAATCGCTCGGACCTGCTGCTGTCGCGACGCCAGACGACCGGGGAGGCGGTCGAGGAGACGACGACGACGCATCTCCTTCCACGGGGAAGATGGGACTCGCCCTGCCTGTGGGGCACTTTGTGCACTTATTACGATACATCTCTCTCTCGCGGACCGGAGCATTTCTCGGGTTCGACGGCCGGTCAGTTCCAGCCGGCGACTGCAGCTGCAGCTGCAGCGACGGCGGTGGCGGCGGCGGCGGCGGCGGCGGCGGCGCGTCCGTCTCTTGCGCCAGCGACGTACGAACTCCGACGGGTAACCCTTCGCCGATCGCGAATCGCCCGCGAATAGAATTTCCGCGGCGCACGCAAACGCCTTTTCCATTTTCGCACGCGCTCCATCCTCGCCGACCTTGTGGCTTTTTCCCACACCTGAAACCCGTCTGAGTGTGTATGTGTTTATGTGTGTGTGTGCACGCGCACCGGAGGGAAATGTCAAGGTGCAGCGTGACGCAAAAACGAGCCATTCCGAACGAATCGTATCCACTGCGGAGAGGACCCGTGGAGAGTCAGAAGGCGTTTCTCGCGCGGGATTATGAATCGTTCGATTTCACCGCGCGTTTATTTCCATCGATGAAGAGAAAGAGACAAACTCGAGACGCTCGGCCAGCCCCGTGTAACGGAAATAGCGATGCGTCAAGAGGATGAAGTCACGCGGCACGGCAAGCGGAAGCGCGCGAATCGTGCGTGAAAAATTCGACGGCCCGACGTTCGCACCGGCTCCTCGAGATCCCTCCCCTCCTCCCTACCCTCCCTCTCCCGGTTCTCCCTCGATTATTCCGTGTTTGGCATCTCTCGGAATTTTCGCGGCATTCCCCGCGGTCCTACACGCAAAAGAAGAACTAGCTACCAGAGCTAAAAAATAGCTGTGGCAGATAAGATGTGTCACTGAAATAGGGACAGCTGATGTCGATACTACACTGAGAGAAGAATTTAATAAATATTATCAAAATTTGGTTACTATTACTAAATGGTAGACGTAAATATAGCGGGTCAAAGCTATGGCAATACTTATTAATTAATTTAGTTCTGTAAAATAAATTATTTATTTGATAGAAATAAAATTTATTTTCTTCCAGAATATATTTGGTAAATAAAACTTATTGAATAGTTGAGCAAAATAAGCGATTTTGTAATAGTTACAAAATATAGCGGGCCAAAGCTATGGCAATACTTATTAATTAATTTAGTTCTGTAAAATAATTTATTTGATAGAAATAAAATTTATTTTCTTCCAGAATATATTTGGTAAATAAAACTTATTGAATAGTTGAGCAAAATAAGCGATTTTGTAATAGTTACAAAATATAGCGGGCCAAAGCTATGGCAATACTTATTAATTAATTTAGTTCTGTAAAATAATTTATTTGATAGAAATAAAATTTATTTTCTTCCAGAATATATTTGGTAAATAAAACTTATTGAATAGTTGAGCAAAATAAGCGATTTTGTAATAGTTACAAAATATAGCGGGCCAAAGCTATGGCAATACTTATTAATTAATTTAGTTCTGTAAAATAATTTATTTGATAGAAATAAAATTTATTTTCTTCCAGAATATATTTGGTAAATAAAACTTATTGAATAGTTGAGCAAAATAAGCGATTTTGTAATAATTACAAAATATAGCGGGCCAAAGCTATAGCAATACTTATTAATTAATTTAGTTCTGTAAAATAATTTATTTGATAGAAATAAAATTTATTTTCTTCCAGAATATATTTGGTAAATAAAACTTATTGAATAGTTGAGCAAAATGAGCGATTTTGTAATAATTACAAAATATAGCGGGCCAAAGCTATAGCAATACTTATTAATTAATTTAGTTCTGTAAAATAATTTATTTGATAGAAATAAAATTTATTTTCTTCCAGAATATATTTGGTAAATAAAACTTGTTGAATAGTTGAGCAAAATGTTTGTAATATTTACAATATAAGCATAGTATAACTGACTCATGTAAAACTTTTACCAAGAATTATAATTATTTGAAATGAAAAACATAATAAGATAGCAAATATTAAATGGTAAGAGAAATTAACTATTTTATATAGTCAATACAATTGGGATATGTGGAAAATATGGGTACATATAACTATATTCTCAAAGCGTGCTTTACTATACACATAGAGTAATAAAATAGTGAGTATAAATGGTGACCCACTGAGAGAAAAATGTATGATATTTGAAACTATAATGGCATAGTAAAAAGATTATAGTTAGGAATATCTTTTTTATAGTAAATGTCACCATAATGTTTGTAATATTTACAATATAAGCATAGTATAACTGACTCATGTAAAACTTTTACCAAGAATTATAATTATTTGAAATAAAAAACATAGTAAGGTAGCAAATATTAAATGGTAAGAGAAATTAACTATTTTATATAGTCAATACAATTGGAATATTTGGAAAATATGGGTACATATAACTATATTCTCAAAGCGTGCCTTACTATACACATAGAGTAATAAAATGGTGACTATAAATGTGTGTTCATTCTGCTATATCTTCGTTTTTGGATGAACTATAAATATATGTTTGAGACCAAAACGAACTATAAAATATAGTGAGATTATAGTTATTCCAACTATTTTTTTCTCTCAGTGTACGAACGATTAGCCTTTGTGACTAAGTTTGAATCAGCTACCGCGGTTTAGCCGATATTACCAAATAATTTTTTTGCGTGTATCCCGAGGTGTGCGCGCCGCTAAAAATAGCGGCCGCGTAGCCAGGAATCGGCGGGATCGGCCGCGAGGCCAGGATTTCGTTGGCGTCCTTTTGAGGGTACGCGGTGCATCGCTCGCGTTGCACGCAGCGGCGGTCAGCAGCCGTCGAATTATCTTACCCGCGCCACGTTGTCGGCGTCAATTACACGGTAAAACCGACGATCCGCACGGTACGGGCTAACGGTCGCGTGTGCCGCGCGCCGGGCCGGTTAGTTATCCTGTATAATTATCGGCCGCGGCCAGGCCGCGCGAGGGATCGCGAAAAATGGCAGCGACGGGTGCGGCGTGAATGATGGACGGGAAGTGCGGAATGCGAGAGCCTCGTAATTCGACGCATCGACGTGAGCATCGTTTACGTTTTACCGCTCGTATCTCCCCGCCGGGATGGAGGGCGATAGTTACACGAGAGAGGCTGGTTGACCTCCCCAACTCGCTGGGGAACAGCAAAAGTCGTCGCGGTCAAGCACTTCGTGTGTCCATCTTGGGGTTAACAGTAGACTCGCTAGAATGCGGAATTTTGAATAAAGTTGACGCTCTCGCGATGGACGCACGATAGACTGCGGATATAAGGGAACCTCTTCGAGATGCTTGAGGTACTTGAAACAAGAAACGTTGCATGCGGTATGCATCTTCCTGCGCGCAGATCGGAGCTGTCAACCACTTGGTGTTCCCATCCCGGGGTTGACTGTTCGCGCGAGTCACGGAACTGAAACGGATGGACCGACGGAACACCATCGTGTAATAAAGAAACAGCGGATCTGAATACAGGATTTGACAGACTGAACATAAAATTAAAGCCTGTCGTAAGAGACGTCGAGAAACGATGTGTCTCTCTGCTACGCAATCCGGCAACGCAAACGCACACGGAAAAAAAGATTTGCTAATATATGGACAACTAAAAGTATTAGCTGTAGGAGCAAATCTTCTTGTTTTCATAGCAGTTATTTAGTTGTGATAGCTAAAAAATTTGCTAATATATATATTAGCATAATATATATATATATATATATATATATATATATATATATATATACATACACATATTAACAAATCTTTTAGCCATCACAACTAAATAATTTTACTATGAAAGCAAGAAGATTTGCTAATATATGGACAACTAAAAATACTAGTTGCAAGAGCAAATCTTCTTGCTTTCATAGCAAAGTTATTTAGTTGTGATAACTAAAAGATTTGCTAATATATATATTAGCATAATATATATATATATGTATATTAACAAATCTTTTAGCCATCACAACTAAATAATTTTACTATGAAAGCAAGAAAATTTGCTAATATATGGACAACTAAAAATACTAGTTGCAAGAGCAAATCTTCTTGCTTTCATAGCAAAGTTATTTAGTTGTGATAACTAAAAGATTTGCTAATATATATATTAGCATAATATATATATATATGTATATTAACAAATCTTTTAGCCATCACAACTAAATAATTTTACTATGAAAGCAAGAAAATTTGCTAATATATGGACAACTAAAAATATTAGTTGCAAGAGCAAATCTTCTTGCTTTCATAGCAAAGTTATTTAGTTGTGATAACTGAAAGATTTGCTAA
>NW_022639480.1:92830-93104 GCF_010583005.1 Odontomachus brunneus
CATCACAACTAAATAACTTTGCTATGAAAGCAAGAAGATTTGCTCCTGCAGCTAATATTTTTAGTTGTCCATATATTAGCAAATTTTCTTGCTTTCATAGTAAAATTATTTAGTTGTGGTAGCTAAAAGATTTGCTAATATATATAATATATATAATAATGCGGGCCAAATATAAAGTGATAATTAGGAAATAATTTAGTTATATAAAGTGTAAATATATAGTTCTCAGAACCACACGGAAAAAGATTTGCTAATATATGAACAACTAAAAATA
>NW_022639480.1:93114-93706 GCF_010583005.1 Odontomachus brunneus
AATTTGCTAATATATGGACAACTAAAAATATTAGTTGCAAGAGCAAATCTTCTTGCTTTCATAGCAAAGTTATTTAGTTGTGATAACTGAAAGATTTGCTAATATATATATATATATATATATATATATATATATATATATATATATATACAAATCTTTTCCTTTCTATTTATTTTCGCTCTCGATGTCACTATTCGTCGCGCGGCGTGGCTCACGATGCTTATATATCGAGTTGTAGCGATCACTTTAATGTTATAGTAAAAAATATAATCTAGTTAATGTTTTACGATGCAATATTATTCGCATTTAGTTCAGCTTTGAATTAATTTTTAAATTATTGAAGCATTCTATTCTGATAATGATTCTATAATGGCGTAAATAGCATTTTTTCCACTTTGTACACAGGGTGTTCGGAAAGTACCGGGACGCCCGAATATCATGAAAAATATAAGTTTTACAAAAAAATGTTTCAGACAAAAGTTGTGGCGTTTAAAAAGATGTATTTACTGATCACATCAGTTTGACCTTGGGTTGCGTAGCGAAGGTCAGGTCAAGGTCACATTAATTTTTTTAAATGGAACACCCCATTTTT
>NW_022639480.1:95770-96666 GCF_010583005.1 Odontomachus brunneus
ATATATATATATATATATATATATATATATATATATATATATAAGCAAATCTTTTAGCCATCACAACTAAATAACTTTGCTATGAAAGCAAGAAGATTTGCTCCTGCAGCTAATATTTTTAGTTGTCCATAATCTCTTTTTCCGTGCAGTTTAAGATGCGTGTGCGTGTCGCGGTTCGGCCGGACCGCGGCTTCGCGTATGTACACGCGAAGTATGTCAATGAAATGCAAAAGTGGCTCGCGACGCAATGACGTAAGAATGTAATGCAGCCTGGCTCGTGACATCTGCCATGACGTAAAAGCGTCGACCGCGCGTTGAGCAAATCACGAGAGGCTGCCTGCTTCTGTCCGCGACAAGTAAACGTCCCCCCCTCCTCCTTCATTATGATATAACGTCTCGTATAACGTCACCACCATTTTCTGCGAGCTGAACGCACCTGGTGCGCGCGCGAGCTCGTTATCGTGCTCGCTAAGTATCGCTAAAAATCACAGGAGAGTACAGTGGGGACATTAACGAGGTGCTCTGCGACTCCAGACGAGCCAAGACCACCAGATCCCGGTTGTCTCGACGCGCGTGGGCGCAAGGACACGTCAAGGCGCATAGGAGAGGAACAGGATCCGCCACGGAGGAGGAGGAGGAGGATACGATTAATTCTAATCGTCCGGACCGAAAGCTGTCGTCGTCGTCGCGTCTACGACGCGTGGGCGAGACACCCCAAAACTGGTGACAGCGTGGGTGGCGTTTATTGCTCCACGGAACGGTGAACAACGAGACACCGTCGCCATCGCCGTCGCCACGACCTCCCTCGCGTGTCCTTGCGAGTCCCTCGCCTCTCGAAGGAAATCGAGTCTCTCTCTCTCTCTCTCTCTCTCTCTCTCTCTCTCTCTCTCTCTCTC
>NW_022639480.1:97277-98968 GCF_010583005.1 Odontomachus brunneus
CTCTCTCTCTCTCTCTCTCTCTCTCTCTCTCTCTCTCTCTCTCTCTCTCGCCCCAAGCGACGACGCTCGAATTCGACTTGTGCAGCGCGACAAAAGAATCCGCCGTTGCGAGAGGCAAAGGAAACGACGGGCACTCGTGAAGTCCGCGAAATCGCCTCCATAAACGTTTAACCACCCACGTTTCGACACGAGCCGGCGCTGCAAGCTACCGAGAGGCTGACGAAGCCGTCTCCTTCTGGAGGCGCGCGCGCGATTTTGCAACTCGTCGCTCGTTCGCTTTCACGTTCGACGGCGACGTCATCGACGTTTTCGAACGGTCGTCTATCTCCCCGTCGTCGTGGCGAACAGAAGATCATCGTCGCGACACGTCGGCCTTTCGATAGCACACCCGCGCCTGCCGAGGCGCGTTGAGGAGTGCCGCGCGAGAGTGAGTAAAAATCCAATCCGTGTAATTATATTACTGACGTCAGCTGACATTCGGTCTGTCTAATCGGGCGAACCTTATTGGGATTTTAGCTGAGAGAGAGTGTTCTAGTGTGACGACTCGTTTTCAAGACCCGGTTTTGGGGATTAATTTTAAGCAAATGGTTAAACCTACAGAGTTAATGTTTCGTACTGACATTTATTCATCCTTGAAGAAATATCTCAAATTTTGTTAAAGCTTTTTATTCAAAATTGGAGAAAATACAAGTGGACGAAGATGGAAGACGGTTCGTCCATTTGTATTTACTTCAATTTTGAATAAAAAGCTCTGACGAAATTTGAGATGTTTTTTCAAAGAGGAATAAATATCAATACAAAATATAAACTCTGTAGGTTTAACCATTTGCTTAAAATAAATTCCCAAAAATTGCTTTGAAAACGAGTCACACTTTACACTAGAATACCCACTTGAATAAGCTTGATCTACAATGTGTTATTTGCTTCTTGTTTTTTTTTCTTTATCTCCTTCCAACTCTCTATGCTCTTTACTTCCTGCTCCTTTCTCTTTATCTCCTTCTGACTCAAACCTTAAGCTTTAAGTCAGAAAAAGATAGAAGACAAGAAACAGAACGCAAAGAGCATATTGTAAATCAGACTTTAAGCCTGATCTACAATGTGTTCTTTGCTTTCTGTTTTTTGTTTTCTGTCTTTTTTTAGTTTAAGGTTTAAGGTCAGAAAGAGATAAGGAAAAAGTAACAGGAAGCAAATAACATTATAGATCAAGTTTTAAACGAAAAAAAAGACAGAGAACAAGAAACAGAAAGCAAAGAGCACATTGTACACTGAGAGAAAAAAATAATTGGAATAACTATAATCTCACTATATTTTATGGTTCGTTTGGCCTCAAACATATATTTATATTTCATCTAAACACGAAGATAGCAGAATGAACACACATTTATAATCACCATCTTATTTTTCTATATATATAGTAAAACACGCTTTGGGAATATAGTTACATGTAATATTTTCCAAATATTCCAATTGTATTGACTATATAAAATATGTTCTATATAAAATATTTCTCTTACCATTTAATATTTGCTACCTTACTATGTTTTTTATTTCAAATAATTATAATTCTTGGTAAAAGTTTTACATGAGTCAGTTATACTATGCTTATATTGTAAATATTACAAACATTATGGTGACATTTACTATAAAAAAGATATTCCTAACTATAATCTTTTTACTATGCCATTATAGTT
>NW_022639480.1:98978-139917 GCF_010583005.1 Odontomachus brunneus
TAAATATTACAAACATTAAGGTGACATATACTATAAAAAAGATATTCCTAACTATAATCTTTTTACTATGCCATTATAGTTCCAAATATCATACATTTTTCTCTCAGTGTAGATTAGGTTTTAAGCTCACGAAGCGTGATTTGAAGTTGTTTTTCTTGCGAGAAGCCGTGCATGTCGCTAAATTCGCTCTGTAGCGAGAAATTTGAATCCCGTTGCCAGCCCAACAGTTGATTTTTTCTTCTTCTCGCAGGAAAAACAACCTCAAATCACGCTCCGTGCACTGAGAGAAAAATGTATGATATTTGGAACTATAATGGCATAGTAAAAATATTATAGTTAGGAATATAATTTTTATAGTAAATGTTACTATAATATTTGTAATATTTACAATATAAGTATAGTATAACTGACCCGTGTAAAATTTTTACCAAGAATTATAATTATTTGAAATAAAAAATATGGTAAGGTGGCAAATATTGAATGGTAAGAGAAATTAACTATTTTATATAGTCAATATAATTGGAATATTTGGCAAGTATAGGTATATGTAATTATATTTCCCAAAAGGAAATATTACCATACACATAGAGTAATAAAATGGTGACTATAAATGTGTGTTCATTCTGCTATATCTTCGGTTTTGGGTGAACTATAAGTATATGTTTGAGGCCAAAACGAACTATAAAATATAGTGAGATTATAGTTATTCCAACTATTTTTTTCTCTCAGTGTGAGCATTGGGCTTCAATTCGCAGAAATTTCCAGGCGTTTACGGGCGAGATTCGCGGTCATTAGCGGCGAGGGGTCTTAACGAATCGCGCGTCGTTCGGCCTTCCTTCGTCCGCGCCTCGTGTGTGCACAGAAGATTGGAGATGCAACGCGGCGAGAGGGATTACTTTACGCGGGCATATCGAAAATATATTTCTCCGAGAGATTACCCGGCAGGGTCCGAGTTGTATCGCGCGCTCGTAATTACCTAATTACAGTTTACGGCCCCCGTAACGTCGGTATCAGGAGTTAGCCATCGAACTGCAATTGCCTCGAAAGAGCCAGCAGCAGCTCGCTTCCAGCTGAGCGTGAGGCTCGGCGAACGAGACGAGGCAGTTCGTCATCGCGTAAATACGGCTACCGTGCTCTCTCGGCAACGACCTCCTCTCTCCGCAGGGAGGTCGTCCGCGCGGACGAAACACGGAAGGTGAGCTGGAAGCGAGCCTAGGATACCGGAAAAAATGGACTCGGGTTCAGGGCAAGAAACGAGTTAACGACGAAAAGGAAGAGCGCGAGAGGAGAAAGAGAACACTCCTGCGGCCGTCTTGAGCGCACGCGCGCGACTTAATGACGCGAGAAACTCAAGGCGAAATGATTTCAGCGTGCTCGCTGCGATTATTATTCCCTCTGTCTCTCTTCCCTCCCCCGTCGACTGCTCTTCGTTTTCCAACGGGTTTTTTCCGCCTTGCACTTTTGTTCCGTCTTCTTTTCCCAGCCGAGTTCAGTCCGGACAACAGCCCGCTGTTGTCTCTCCCTCTCCCGTTCTTCAGCCCGTTCGCCTCTAATGATTCTTTAATTCGCCTCGCGACGGTTCAGCGCGCCTTCTCCTCCGTCCATCTTTTTCTGGAGCCGTCCTTTCGCCCGAATAGCAAACGTTATTATCACACGATGAATATGTATGAAAATACGGACGCACACACGCGTCTCGCATCCTTAACCGGAGACGCTGATGATCTCATATGTGTGATCATTAGCGCCTTCTCCCGGTGGACCGAGTCACCGTTATTTGGCGCTGAAAATAATGATCGCAGGACCCGACAGCTGCGATCGACGTTACGGCTGGTCAAGGTAAACGTCCGGCATCTGCCACGCACCGAATTGATTTTCCGTCGCGCGAAATCGAACCGTCAGGCAGCCTCGACTTTTCGCGCGGACCGAGCAAGGAGAAAACGCTTGCGGCGCCTCTCGGTGCCGGAGCTGCGCCTTTACGGGATCTCGGCCGGCCGTTCTACCTGTCCAAGAAAGTATGCTTACGAGATCGAACGACCTTGGTTAGCGGCGTTTGTGGCATTCAAGTGGTCGTAGCAGTGACCACTTTTCGTTTAGGCACGCGGCTCTGTAATAATTGCGAGCCGCAAACGGCCCTTCACGAGCGTTACTGCAAATTACGACGACGATACGCGAGTTGCCCGCGAGTTTTCGCTCGCGAAAACGATCACGTCAGCTTTGATACTATCGTAGTGGACGAGGAGAATACGTTTATATACACTGAGAGAAAAATTATCTTAAAATCAACAAATATTTCCTTGGTGGGTGCCATTAATATATTTACGTAAATCTACATTCTCTTTACTTAAATCAAATATTGTTTATTTAAATCAAGTAAGTAATATTTGATTTAAGTAAAGAGAATGTAGATTTAAGTAAATATGTTAATGGCACCCACCAAGGAAATATTTGTTGATTTTAAGATAATTTTTCTCTCAGTGTAAAGGAGAACGCGCGATTCCTTTGACAAAATTATTCGGACTTCCAGGCTGCCCAAATGATATTTGTGAATCTGGGCGCCTGCACTGAGTTTAACTCATTAAAGCCCAAGAGAAAACCGCTAAGGATAGGCTTTCAAAAACCATCTAAATTAGGGCAAAACGTCGAAATTTGTTAAAAAGTGAAAAAAAATTTGTGTTGGATTTCAAAATTCAAGATGGCGGACCAATATGTCGGCCCGAAAATTTGAAATTTTGACCTATTTGAGTAAAAATCCGTATAGGGGGGGTTTTGGGTTCGCTGAGTATGAATATGCATTTATTTTTTCAAAATATACTTTCATTGAAATAAATCAAAATTAAAAATTGTTGGCCGCCATATTGATTTTTAAAGTCAAAAAACCAATTTTCTTCTAATCTGCTAAAGTATGATATTTTGCTCCAAAACAAACACCTCGAAAGGTAGCTTATAATTTGGTTGGATTTTTCGCCAAATAACAAAACTATGTCAAATTTTCGCATTTTTTGGCGGCCATATCGGATCCGCCATTACAAATTTTGAAAAAATAAGTGCATATTCATACTCAGCGAACCCCAAACCCATGATTTAAGTAAGCAATATTTGGCTTAAATAAAGAAAATCTAAATTTAAATAAATATGTTAATAGCACTCATCAAAGAAATATTTGTTGATTTTAAGGTAATTTTTCCCTCAGTGTACATTTTGATTTTTTCCCATTTTTCAAGGTCTATTTTGAGTTTTATTCCTCGTATTCAACCTGGAATCCTCTAGATACCAGGTGTCCATAAAATGCGATTACTTTTTTCCATACCCACGAGAACACCAATAGTGAAACCGGTTAATACGAGCTCTAAATGTCCGACTGGAGATTATCTGACGAAAGGCGGTATCCGATCGAATCGAATGATAATGTATGGAAATACTCCACGATGAAGTCAGCGAGCCAGGTGCGTACCGACCAACCGTTTCACGGTATATGAAGATCGATCTGAAATATCCGTTTATTAAAACTCGACTTTTCCTCTCAGCGTGCGCATAGAAATATCCGGGTTATACCGACAGCGCTGGAAGCGCAGGCCCGGGATCATGGGAGATATCGCTCTGTGTGCGAGGGGTTGCGAATACGGAAACCGGCGGAGGTTACCTCGACTCGCCGCGGGCCCCGGTCGACTCATAATAATCGTTCCGCGTCCTATCTCGCGAGATTTCTTTCCGGCGCTCGCGGCTCCGGGCGAATTCTTCGGGATAACGAAGGCGGACGGGCTTCGCGGAGCTGTGAGCTCGAGCGAAGCCAAGGCAGGGCAGAGCAAGCCGAGCCAGGACGAGCGAGCAGGTTTCGTGCGCGTCTCCTCGAGACTGGCCGGCGGGAAGTTCCTCTCGTCGCGTGTTTACGAGCCACGGCCGCTTTTCCTGCACGCGTTTACGAGCTCGCGAACGCGACGGTAGCCGCTTCCTCTTACACGGCTTACATCCTGCCGTGGACCCGGCCGCGTGATTGAATGTAGCGTTCCCGCGGTTATTTATGGGCTTTCGGGAATACCCTTCCGGGCATCGGCCATTGAATAATCGTGGGAGAGATCCCGCGGAGATGCCGAGCATCCTCCCCTCCGTCGCCCTCTCCCCGGCCGCGGCGGCGATGCACTTCCTGCACGCCGATCGAGCATAAATTCCAGCTATGAGCCTCACGACGTATAACTTAATCCTTGAACCTCGACCGCGCGGCGCGGCCGGGTCGCGGCAGCTGATCTTCCGGATAGCCTATCCGGCGGATTTATGGGAAACGTCGATCACACACCCCGACGGATCGTTCCCCGCCTGGACGAGCGGGGTATCCGATAACACGGGCGCGCGAATGAGAACTCCTCGTGTCGTCCATCACGATTGCACGGATATTCGTGTCTGTCTCGCGCGTATCGCGTATCACGATTGTTTTGAGGAGTCATCTCGCTGTAAATCACAGGTATACATTCCCGACGGTCCAAGAAGGAAGAGCAGGGACCCTCGCAGGTACTCCATCGCTGCGGAGTAGACGCAGGATCGATCCGCGCGCGAACGAGTACTTTTCAGTCATAGGATATTCCACGGATATTCGCCTATGTTTTGCGCGCATCACATGGGATTACTTCGATATCATCGTGAGTCTGTTTCGATTTACGTGCAATGTTACATTCCGCACGGAGAGAATTCTATGGCAAAAGTTACTACTTGTAACCGAGGAGTGAATCGGCATTCTTGAAGTAATTGCACTGAGAGAAAAAAATAGTTGGAATAATCTCACTATATTTTATAGTTCGTTTTGGCTTCAAACATATATTTATAGTTCACCCAAAACCGAAGATATAGCAGAATGAACACAGATTTATAGTCACCATCTTATTACTCTATATATATGGTAATATTTCCTTTTGGGAAATATAGTTACATATACCTATATTTGCCAAATATTCCAATTGTATTGACTATATAAAACAGTTAATTTCTCTTACCACTCAATATTTGCTACCTTACTATATTTTTTATTTCAAATAATTATAATTCTTGGTAAAAATTTTACACGGGTCAGTTATACTATGCTTATATTGTAAATATTACAAATATTACGGTAACATTTACTATAAAAATGATATTCCTAACTATAATCTTTTTACTATACATTATAGTTCCAAATATCATGCATTTTTCTCTCAGTGTGACTATGCACTAAGAGAAAACTAGTTGCTTTCGGCGTCAACTATACTCTTTTGTGATTTTAGCCACAAAAATAGTTTGAAAAACCATTGTTTTAGTAAGTGTTATTGGAAAGATGGTTCTTCTAATTATTGGTTAAAATCACAAAAAAGTATAGTTGACGTCAAAAGCAACTATAATTTTCTCTCAGTGTGCCTTTATTTTATACGTGCTACTTGTATTCTAGAAATTGAAGTGTTGTTAAAAAATTTGCTACGTTTCTAGAGAAATTTTCCATCTGTTATGTGTTGCCATTGCTACGTATCCCATACTCTTTTAAAGTGAATCAGTGAATAGTCACTGATATCAATTATAATTATAGCTCTGAGCAGTTTCAGTACTATACTTATCACTGCAAATCAGAGTATATTCACTGCTTTCAACGATATTTTACTGATTCACTTTAAGAGAGTAATAAGATAGAGTATAAATTAAGAAAAAAATATTTTTAACCATAATCACATAGGAAAATTATCACTATAAATTATGGTTAAGAAAACATTTTTTTTTTATGTTCTATTATAATGTTAATGATAATAACTTTATATGTATGTTATTACTACTATTTTCGTGTCAAAACAACCAAAAATATAGGCCAAAAATAACTGTAATTTTAGTTAGATCAATCATTTTTGTTCTCTCACTGTACTGCCAGTCTATATTCTTGCACTACTAGAAACAGTACAAAATTGATATGAAAACAAAAAAATTATAACATTCTCCTCGTTTATGTATCTTCCTTAACGAACAAAACAGATCGGAGATTGCAAGTCCAGAAGAATCTATATATGTTACTTGTATTCTAGAAATTGAAGTGTTGTTAAAAAATTTGCTACGTTTCTAGAGAAATTTTCCATCTGTTATGTATTGCCATGGCTACATATCCTATAGGAAAATAGAATTTACATTAAGAAAAAAAATACTTGTAATCATAATTACGTAGGAAAATTATCACTATAAATTATAGTTAAGAAAAACATTTTTTTTTTTTTAATTCTATTATAATATTAATGATAATAACTTTATATGTATGTTATTACTACTATTTTCGTATCAAAACAACCAAAAATATAGGCCAAAAATAACCCTAATTTTAGTTAGATCAATCATTTTTGTTCTCTCACTGTACTGACAGTCTATATTTCTGCACTACTAGAAACACAGCACAAAGTTGAAAAAATTGATATGAAAACAAAAAACTATAACATTCTCGTCTACGGTGTCTCCCTTAACGAACAAAACAGATCGGAGATTGCGAGCCCAGGAGAATCTAATCTATCTAATAGGCGGGCGATCGTGAATCACAGACATTATTTTGTCGACAATGAAAGAAAAGAAAAACGACGCCCTCGCAGATCCCATCGCCATAACACGGGGCTGACTCGATATCCCGGGTGAGTCAAGCGAGACAGTCTCGCTCCGGAGACCCCGCCGAAGAAAACGCACGAGCGCGGCCGTCGCGCGAGATAAAGGCACGAAAGAGAGCAGCAAAAGTACACAGCGGAATGGACTCCGGTATTCCGGATAATGCGGCACGACGATGCCGTGCATGCTCGCGGTCTCCTCGGCGCCAGCCAGCATTGTCGCTCCGACCTCACGGAGCGACAAGGATCGATGGCACTGGAGCGCTGCCAGATAGAAAAGGGGCGCCGAGGCTCTTCGGCAAAAGAGGAGACCGGTCTCTCTCTCTCTCTCTTCCCGTCGCGAAGCGACTACGAGGACGAGTATCCTTGCAAGCGCGTTCGTCCACAGCCTGAAAAACCAGCCGACGGCGGCGGCGGCGGCGGCGGCCGAGATGCCTGTTCGCCCTCAGTCAGAGGTCAACGAGGTTGAAAGGACCTATACGCTGATCCAATACACTCTCACAGCCGCCGTCACACGTATTCTGTATACAGTGGTTCTCACGGAAAAAGGGTTCAGCGGCACTTGGAGCTCGCGGCTCATGCGACGATCAGATCAATCGCGGCACTTGTCGTTGCGAACTGTCTCGTCGGTCATTTACGGCGCAACCATCCGATTCCAGACCGAGGTTTAGCTCCCTCTTGTCACCACGTTCAAGCCATCAGAGGCTATGATTATTATATGATTATAAGAAGCGTCCCACAAATGGATCGAGTGATCATTGATCAAGGTTTGTCTGGTTTCGCGTTTTTCCAACGCGACTGCCTACCGAGACATTCACCGGGTTGCTAGAAAATCCATAGAGTTTGATTTCGCGGAGCACAATAGGTCGTTTGAGTGAGCACACGGAGCGGAGGCATCATCTCAGCTTAATCTACCATGTGCGGAAAGCGAGCAGCTTCTTCTTCTTCTTCTTCTTCTTCTACCTCTTCTTCTTCTTCGGTCCTTACAAGGTTCGCCAGTCGGCGCGTATGCGACAGTGATCCTCAATACCGCCGACATCCTTTCGTCACGGTCGCGCATATCGAAGCGGATTGATATGTAATACGCAAAGTTCAATTTCCAGACAAACCGCCCGAGACTCTCGTGAGCGTTTGACGCGAGTAATTGCGGCGCTGAGCTTACAATTAGACGACGACGGTGTCAGCGCGGACGATGAGAGGGCACGATGCAACAAGTAAATACGGATCCGGTTTATCGCCTCTCGCGATCTCGCGATCTTCATTTATCGCTTACGCATCGTAAAGTGAATCGATCTATCGCGGCGGCACGGGGTACGCTGAACCCGTCGTGAAAATATAACGGATGGCGTAACGGTGTTACTATTAGAGGCGTAATGCGCCGTGACAGAGATGCGCCGCGGCATGCATTAAAATGCCGCGTGTGTGTGACTTTTTGCCGCGGGAGGTGGCTGCGGCGCGTGGAAGTCGCATGCGTAGCCGCGGAATGCCGTGGCCTCTTCCTACGCGCGAGTCGGGCGTCTCGTTCTAATTTTGAGCCCGCTGTGAACGGGAAACGAGAGGAAGAAAAAGGCGAGACAAGTCCGTTAAGTATGTCCTATTCACTCGCGTGACGAGTGGCGTCGTACGCGAAATAGCTGTCATGACACGATCGTTACTCCGTCATTACCGCGCACGTTGCGCGACGTGACACGTTACGGGGTATCGAAATATTCCGCGCATCCTCCGTTATGTTCGTAACACACTTACCACAGGCTGTGCGAGCGTACATTAACAAATGATCATCGTGAAATCGCCCACACATACACACACACTCACATAGACACGTATACACACAAGCAAATAGGGGAGACCAGGGCTAGATGTCTTATATTTCAGAATTCCGAAGTTACAACTTCTCAGACAACTGATTGTCGCGACTCACTCTACAGATATGATAAAGGCAGCCTTCTTCATATATCTTAATGCCCGCTGATCGTATATTTTGTTTTGTAATAAACCAAAAGGTTTGTTAGAAAATTTCAAAATAATATAATAGAACGATTGAAAGAACCGTACAATTTTACAACATAAATATATAATATACAAAATTAAGTATATCCTTAATAAAATTATTAAAGTAAGTTAGTAATTTAGTAGATGAATATACTAAGGAGGAATATATTTAAAAAAATATTACGAGTAATAAAAATAGTATAGACAATTTTTTTTTCACAAATTTAATAGTAAGCGCGGGAATAAAGGAAAATATGTTTTGGTATAAAAAAAATTGGATGTATTGTAGTGAAAATTAGAACAAATTTTGAAAAAGAGGGAGGTAGAAAAAATTTTTCTAAAATTTATTCTAATCTAATTGTATCCATGTCATCCAATTGTTTTTATACCAAAACATATTTTCCTTTATCCTGCACTTACTATTAAATTTATAAAATTGTCCATATACAAACACATTATTCTTATTACTTTTAATATTTTTTAAATATATTCCTCCTTAATATATTCATCTATTAAATTACTAACAACTTTAATATAAATAATCTTATTAATGATATACTTATATTATATATTAATATTGTAAAATTTTTACGGTTCTTTTAATCGTTCTATTATATAATTTTCATAAGAGTATAAACCAAAACGCAACCATGCACTATTCTTACTACTCCTAATATTTTTTAAATATATTCCTCTTTAATATATCCATCTATTAAATTACTAACAACTTTAATATAAATAATCTTATTAATGATATAATTAATTTTGTATATTATATATTAATATCGTAAAACTTTTACGGTTTAATCGTTCTATTATATAATTTTCATAAGAGTATAAACCAAAACGCAACCATGCACTATTCTTACTACTCCTAATATTTTTTAAATATATTCCTCTTTAATATATCCATCTATTAAATTACTAACAACTTTAATATAAATAATCTTATTATAATAATATACTTAATTTTGTATATTATATATTAATATAATATACTTTAAGGTAAAACTTTTAAGGTTCTTTCAATCGTTCCATTATATAATTTTCATAAAAGCATAAATCAAAACGCAACCATGCATAACGTGATCGATCTGTCCCGTGGCTTCTCTCAGCAGTAGAATATTTTTCTGTGCACTGAGATGAGTAGCATACTTCAATTTTCCTACTAGAGAATATCGTGATGTCACATCCAATATCCTGATTCCCTCTCCGGTCAAACGCGCAATTATGACTTTTGCTTTCTCCCTCCGAGGATAGTCGATGGAAGAAAAAAATTAGCAAACCCGTAAAACTCTTAAATTTCACGTGTGTCGTGAGCGGCGAAATTTAATGGGCGGAACGCGTCTCGAGTTTCGAGGAGGAGAGGAAGGGGCTCAGGGAAAACGAAAGAGGTGAAAGTCGACGATTAATTCCTGTGCACCGAAGGATACACCGGCCGGCATGTGGATAAGGTAATCGCGAGATGACCATGTTGCGCATCAACGAGTCCTTTCTCACGACGTTTCCTTACGCCAATGATTACACGGCGCGTAAGAGCGCAAAATTATAGCCGCCCGTGTCTTAAATGACGTTGATCCTCGGTGGATTTTGTTTGTACACTTTGCCCGGTATATCGGACAGACTCTCGTGGGCTCATAATCTCCGGTCTGCATTTTATTCGTGTAAAAAGGAGGCGCGCGCAGGAGGTAACGTTGCACTCGGAGCGTACTCGCGAGGCATTTCGCGAGGAATTACCATATCTAATTTATCCTTCCGTGCGGTTCTGCTTTTCAAAGCGGGATTTTCTTTGATCCCCCCACGTCGTGCAATAATAATATTCATTATGTATAATAATACTCTTTAACAGCATGAATAATAATGATAATTGAAAGGATCGCGGATACACGGGGAGAATATTGTAGTTTCTTTTCACATAAATTCTTTTCAGCTAGTGATGTAAAATATTTTTCAACTAAGAAAATATACATTTTTTTGAAACCTTGGCTTTTCTCACAAAAGCAATAGTTTATTCTATTTAAATGAAAAAATTTGAATTTTAATAAATATGTTATTAGTAACCCACCATACACAAATAAATATTTTTCAGATATTCTTTTTCTGTGCAGAATATAATCGATTTACTTCTCGGTTACCAAATCCTGTGGCAGTTTTGACTATGAAATTCTCTCGAATAATGGAAAAAAATATAAACATAAATAAATAGTTTTCAGATATTTTTCTTCTGTGCAGAATATAATCGATTTACTTCTCGATTACCAAATTCTGTGGCAGTTTTGACTATGAAATTCCCTCAAATAATGGAAAAAAATATAAACACAGATAAATATTTTTCAGATATTCTTTTTCTGTGCAGAATATAATCGATTTACTTCTCCAAATTACTACCAAATTCTGTGGCAGTTTTGACTATGAAATTCCCTCAAATAATGGAAAAAAATATAAACACAGATAAATATTTTTCAGATATTCTTTTTCTGTGCAGAATATAATCGATTTACTTCTCCAAATTACTACCAAATTCTGTGGCAGTTTTGACTATGAAATTCCCTCAAATAATGGAAAAAAATATAAACACAGATAAATATTTTTCAGATATTCTTTTTCTGTGCAGAATATAATCGATTTACTTCTCGATTACCAAATCCTGTGGCAGTTTGGATGATGAAATTCTCTCAAATAATGGAAAAGATCGCGATACCAAAATGAGGACCGATCATTTCTCCTGCGCGCGTGCTTCCAAGTACCCGAGTTGATCGTTAACCCGGCGCGATCGACTCCGCGAGGTATCTCCGTGAGGTATGGGACGTATCGGATGTTCGCCGAGACGATAAATTCAGCAAAAAGGGCGACTGTCGCTAAGGGAGCGGCCGGCGGGGTAAAAGCGGAGCGTAATTTCCAAGCCGTGGGCTACGATTTTACGATTTAATTGAGCCTCGAGGAGAGGAATGGCGGTTCGACCGTGTACCCGGTGGTTACCTCACTACTAGGAAGATATTATCCGCTCTTTCTCTTTTACCCCGCGCGGGCAAGGGCACCATTCGTCCAGGTTTAATGCGAGGGAACGCACCACCTGCCACGTAAACGAACACGACAGGGGGGATGTAGCAACGGATTCCGTCGAGGGAAGGATAGGTGGTTGTGCCTCGCGTCGAACAATAGCCTCTTTCTCCCTCCCCCTTTCTCAAAATTTATCAGGGTTGCTACAGAAAGTCAATTTTGAAATTCCCGGACTTTTTCATGTTTTCTAGATGACAGTGGAGAATTTTCCATGACCAATATATGATCTTCAATTTTAACGTTTAGGAACAGGGATTACAGAAAAAGCAGCTTATATTATTAAAAGTAATACAAATTTAGTTTAGTAACATCATATTCCTGAAAATGCATATTCAGGCTAACAAAAATTATATGAGTATTGGAAAAAAGAGTGTAGTAATGAGACGGAAAAGAATGATTGAATGAAAAAACGTTGAGCAAAATATAAATTTTAATTATTTTGTTAACACACACACATCACGATGCATAGACTAGCATAGATGTGTACGTATTCAATATAAACTAAGAAAATCTTATTTATTTTTAAATAACATTTAAATTCCTATACTATGTCTATAAACTTTTAATGTTAAAATTAAAAAAAAAATAAACGACACATTAATAAAATCCCTAGTGACCCTAGATTTAGTAAGTGTCAAGAGATTGTGTATTCTTATCTTATAACCCAGGGAGGGTTACTTTAATTTCAAAGAATCGTAAGGAAAGGCTAAAATTCCAGGTTATTTTATATTTTTCCTTGATATATTCCGGTTTTCCATGACAAATTTAAATTCTATGACTTTTCCCGCTTTTCCTGGTTTTCCAGGTCTATAACAAGCCTGTTTATTCTAATTTTCACTACAGTGTATCCATATCATCCAATTTTTTTTTATATCAAAATATATTTTCCTTTATCCCTGTGCTTACTATTAAATTTGTGAAAAATTGCCCATACTCTATTTTTTAAATATATTCCTCCTTAATATATTCATCTACAAAATTACTAACTACTTTAATATAAATAATTTGCTTAATTATATATTTAATTTTGTATATTATATATTAATATTATACAATTTCTTACGATTCTTTCAATCATTCTATACACTGTAAAAATCCTTAAAAGGTATGCTCTAAGGTTAATAAACGCTTCTCTCTCTTTCTCTCTCTTTCTCTTTCCCGTGCGCGCAATTGATTAGCCTTTCATAATTATTTCGCCACGTCATCCGTTGGCCATCGTCGTGGATATTCAGCATTCTCTGTTAACTTGTCGACCAATTTGCTTCCTAGGGAGTAAGTAATTCTTGCGTCCCAAGGGAAAAGAAGGAGAAGGAAGAGGAGGACGATGAACTCCATCGCTTGTCGAACAAGCATGATAATTTCTCGTGTGTCGCGATTTTATTCTTATTCACGCCCGTTTCCCACATCGAGACCGGGAGCTGCCGAGACGTTGCTCCCCTTTTTCTCTTTTCTAGAGGTCGGGTTCGCAGCGCCGTGTTCATTTGAATAACGACTCCGATCGGGAGTGTTATCGATGATGAAACGTGAATCGAGAGCAGTCCTCTCCTTCTGGCAGCCAGCAGCGACGGCTGGCTTTGACGGAAAAAAAAACTCTCCAATGAATGCAAGGAAGCTGGGAAAACGAAAAACCGTTATCTCGATGTTGGGTAACGCGTTCCGCGGAGCCTCTGGGAAACTAGCGCGACTAAACCGAGATCACGATTTTGCGAGTGAAAATACGGTCGTATGAGAACGAGAGCCAAAGTGCGCGCGAGTGAGAACCATCGTCTCTCTTAGTCGCGAAATAATTTCAGGAATTTATTCACCAGGCATGTATTCTCAGGGCGTCCAACGGGTGTGTTTTCAGTCGCACATCAAGAGAAAGTTACTTATCTATTCACTATTTATTGAACAAAATTTCGTCTTTATATACTCGCTGGCTGAAACAACTCGACGTTGGCCAGGTTATCATGAAATATGAAGGGGAGAAGGATGTGTTTAGGTTTTATGGAAGCCTATATTTTCCGCAAAGTGCGATTCAGATCGACTAAAAGGTTTAGAAATTTAGAGAGAACAGACAGACATTCTATTTTATATATATATAAACTTCACTATCCAAATAATAAATACTGATTTGAAACTAATCTCATGATACTATCTCGCCAAGTTTCACCCAGTGCAACGCCACTCAAAGCATAAAACAGTACTTTCTCGATCTACAATTATCCATTAAACAAAAACGGTGTAATAAATGCTATTCTCTTTTCTATCCTGCACTTCCCAGTACGTAACATTTATAACGATAAGTTTTTTATGCAGATCATTTTCTTACTTTTCACGAAGTTTCACTAGAATAATGATGATCTGCATCGCTTCCACCGCAAGGTGGAAATGTTTGCAAGATTGCAATATTCAGATATTCATTAAATTTCTCACTGCAGTCAAGTCGCGTGGAACTTCAACTACACGCAAAAAAAATGTCAGTTAGTGCAACCAAATAGAAACCAATTGAAAATTAGGTAATCAGAAACGATATCTCTTTTATGGAAACTAATATTTCTGCTGTCACAACCGTAAATATTCGTCTGAAGATTCAACGATATTAGAACTCGGTTGAGACAACTGAGAACAACTGACTATACATACTGAGAAAAAAATTTATGATATTTGGAACTATAATGGCATAGTAAAAAGATTATAGTTAGGAATATCATTTTTATAGTAAATGTCACTATAATGTTTGTAATATAAGCATAGTATAACTGACCCATGTAAAAATTTTACCAAGAATTATAATTATTTGAAATAAAAAATAGTAAGGTAGCAAATATTGAATGGTAAGAGAAATTAACTATTTTACATAGTCAATACAATTGGAATATTTGGCAAATGTAGGTACATGTAACTATATTCTCAAAGTGCACTTTATTATACACATACACTGAGAGAAAAGACTGGTAAGTACAAACTGCATTTAGTTACAGAAATTCATTGAATCCTTAGTAACTAATACTAAATATGATAATAATTACCAAATATTTAATAGATATTTAATAGGAGTATGACGTAATTGCATCCACAGTAACATCAATTAAATAATTTAGTAATAGTTACTTAATGTTATATATTTAATATGAAATATATTACAGTTATGAGCAGATATTTAATAATTGTTATGAAATTGTTATATCCCATGTAATAAAAAATTCAGTAGGTACGAGTTCTATTTTGTTACCAGTATAAAAAATTCATTCATTTGCAGCTATTACATCGTTTCAATATCTATTATTACAGATGGTTGGTTGAACCTACCAAAAATTTGGTAACTATTACAAAATCGCTTATTTTGCTCAACTATTCAATAAGTTTTATTTACCAAATATATTCTGGAAGCAAATAAATTTTACTTCTGTCAAATAAATAATTTATTTTACAGAACTAAATTAATTAATAAGTATTGTCATAGCTTTGGCCCGCTATATTTACGTCTACCATTTAGTAAGAGTAACCAAATTTTGATAATATTTACTAAATTCTTCTCTCAGTGTAGAGTAATAAAATGGTGACTATAAATCTTTGTTCATTCTGCTATATCTTCATGTTTAGATGAACTATAAATATATGTTTGAGGCCAAAATGAACTATAAAATATAGTGAGATTATAGTTATTCCAACTATTGTTTTCTCTCAGTACAAAAGCCTGATAAAGGAATTTTTCTGTTCCTACAGTCGAGTTTTCGTCTGATCCCTGAGCAAACCGAAAATTCGGTTACGCCAACGGAATTGTTTTTTCCGCGTACGAATGTGTCGTGTGCTGCGATAAGTACAACGTCAGTCTTTGGCGTAAATCTGAGCATTTCGAATAAACTTCTCAACGCCATCAGCGAAGGCAGCGCGGATCTCGGGCGCCACGCGCGATTGACTTGCGTGAGAGACTCGCGATAATCAATGGCTCGATGAAACCACATGTTCTCGACGAGTCCGAAAAGGCCGCACGATCGTTAGGGTGATTGTAATAATTCGCTACGGCCGATTAATTGCCTGCCGCCGGTCGTCGCGCAATCGCGGGGAGGCAAACGCGCGAAGGTACGACGCATCCTCGTTCCCGTCCTCGTCCTTATCGTCGTCCACGTTGCGCGCGTATGCAACTAGCGAGGTGCACTGGCAAGGCCGTGTCCAAGGACACCGCGGAGACGGCGAGGTTGTTGGAACAGGATGCCGCGGCGTCGTCGGCCGCGATCGCACGCGACGTGATTTAGTGTGGCTGCGCGCGGCCGATTTTTCCCCGATTCCCTCGTTCCCTCGCTCCCCTCGCGAATGCCGAGCAACGATTCCGTTAATGATTTTTACGAGGCGAACCGACTCCTACGGACAACAATTGAATCTCCTGGAAAGCAGCGCGAGTCCGTGGGACAAATTTATCGCGGCGATTAAATGGCCAATTAAGAGCCGTCGCGAGCATCGATCATTAATTCAGCTTCTTTCCTTATCACGGCGTTCACACGTGCGCTCTCGCGCTATCGCCGTTATTAAGACGACGTGACTTTCTTCTCGAACGTCGCCGTTGAATTTTGTGCGGTCATTCAGTCGTCAATCGACGATGGATACGCATCGCGCGATTAACGTTGTGTCACGTCGCGACGTTCCCTTTCTTTCTCTCTCTCTCTCGTGTAATTATAATTACGTAATTAACGCAGGTCACGAGCTATGCGAAAATGACGTGCAAGTGTCGAGGGATTTTCTTTCGCACACGTTTCACGACAGGAGTGTCGGTGTGAACTGGTCGAGTGCACATGGAGAACGAGTTAGCAGCAAGAATCTGTGTTTAGCAGACGAGGGAAAAATATCAAAATGAAAAAAATATATTTTTTTAATAAAATATCAATTGTAAAATAAAAAATAAAATATTAATAAAGAAAAATGAGGAAAGTCAATAAAATATTAATTATACAATATTCAACTAAATAAAATATTTTTTTTTATTAAAATATCAACTGTAAAATAAAAAATAAAATATCAATTGTAAAAAAAATTAAATATCAATTGTAAAAAAAAATTAAATTAATAAAGTAAAATGAGGAAAGTTAATAAAATATTAATAAAAACTAAAATATTAATTATAAAATATTCGACTAATTATAACAATTCTCCGTAATTGCAAAAATTTTGTTATAACTTTTAATATAATATAAATAATATTTCCTCCGCATATACTGAGAGAAAAAATGTCTAAGAAATGGTAAATATTTATTTGGCAGGTATTAATAACATTTATTTTTATGCTAATATATAAAATATAAAAATGTATATAATATATAAAATTTTTAAGTATAAAATATACGTTTTCATAAAACATGAAGAAAATCCTCATGAAAATAATTATTTATTCTATTTAAAATTTCCTATTTGAAATAATTTAGATTTAAGTAAATACATAATCAGTGTAACCACTAAAGAAATATTTACTTTCTATTTTTTACATATTTTTTCTCTCAGTGTAAGTAAATCTCGTTGCAACATATGGATACTTGAAAGTGTAGTTGCCAGTAAGGTTATATTTAGCTACAAAGTCAAAAACGATAATAGCAACGCGGTAGCAAAAGTTTTAATTATATTAGCAATTCCTAGTCACGACAGTAAATAGATTTTCAGCGAACTGATGATTATCTGCGGCAGCAAGTTTTTTTTCCATGTATGAAGTTGTCGAGGTAACATATAAACGCTACCAACGCGGCGCACACAGCGTAGGCGATGCATGAGCGGCGAATGCATTGCACGCATTGTCGAACTGGTCTGACTACTTCTGGCAAATTCTTCCTCCCGATTTTGTATCCTCCCTGCTGGAAGCCGACGCGCTGATTTTACACGCACGAGTCACCGCGTGAATTTTCTCAATCAACCCGAGCAAAACATTGTCAATATCGGCCGAGAGGCACAAAGAGAAGAGGCAGAGGGAAAAAGTTGTTGTTCATTAAAAAGTGAAATATATCGAGCAGACGAAGGTTAATGAGGAAGAGAGTGAGAGGCGGCGCTTAAAAATTCGGCTTATGCAATAACGAGTCTGTCTACAGGTGGTCCTGTAGCCTTTTGGCCGATCGGGAGAAAGTCTTCGATTTCGACAGACTAGCCATGTTAACTACACCGCTCTCGCGCTGCCATTTCGAGTGGGTGCCGAATCTCCTTTGGCGAAATTCGACGCAATTCACTCTCAAGAAGAGTGAAATTTCTCGCTCGACGAACGACCCGAGTCATCGGTCCCGAGAGGAAATGCCAAGTATGGCTGACACGAAATTCCATTCGAGTCTATGTATGTCAGCCATACTTGGCATTGCATGAATAATATTTATTTTTAACGTTCATGTATGATTAATTTCTAAGTGATACTTATTTCTCGTAATACTTTCACTTTGATTTTTCGCAAGTAAACAAGAAGTCGAATCGATTCAATTTTTGGTGAAATGCGAACGAGCCAGAAATTCCGAAATTGAAGTTATCGGAATTCTGTTCAGGGTAACAAAACTTCTGATTAACTTGAACAGAATTCTGATAACTTCGCGCGCGCGCGCCCAAGTCGAAATTTTGATCCTTTTAGAGCCTCACTATTTCACTCAACATTTATTTTGATACTTTAAAACCTGCATAAAACTCTTTTGATTCTATTTAATCTACTCGAGTCGAAATTTTAATCTTACTTTCAATTTCATTATTCTACTCAACATCTATTTTGACACTAAAGAAAATAAAAAAGGAAATTTTGGACATCAGCACACTGAGAGAAAAAAAATAATTGGAATAACTATAATCTCACTATATTTTATAATTTATTTTGGCCTCAAACATATATTATAGTTCATCTAAACATGAAGATATAGCAGAATGAACACAGATTTATAGTCACCATTTTATTACTCTACACTGAGAGAAGAATTTAATAAATATTATCAAAATTTGGTTACTATTACTAAATGGTAGACGTAAATATAGCGGGCCAAAGCTATGACAATACTTATTAATTAATTTAGTTCTGTAAAATAAATTATTTATTTGACAGAAGTAAAATTTATTTGCTTCCAGAATATATTTGGTAAATAAAACTTATTGAATAGTTGAGCAAAATAAGCGATTTTGTAATAGTTACCAAATTTTTGGTAGGTTCAACCAACCATCTATAATAATAGATATTGGAACGATGTAATAACTGCAAATAAATGAATTTTTCGTTGTGCTGCAACAAAATATACTTGCACTGGTAACAAAATAGAACTCGTATCTACTGAATCTTTTATTACATGGAATATAACAATTTCATAACAATTATCAAATATCTGCTCATAACTGTAACATATTTCATATTAAATATTTAATATTAAGTAACTATTACACTAAATTATTTAATTGATGTTACTGTGAATGCAATTACGTCATACTCCCGATACATTAAATATTTGGTAATTATTATCATATTTAGTATTAGTTACTAAGGATTCAATGAATTTCTGTAACTAAATGCAGTTTGTTATAGTTACCAGTCTTTTCTCTCAGTGTATGTGTATAGTAAAGCACACTTTGGGAGTATAGTTACATAAATATTCCAATGTATTGACTATATAAAATAGTTAATTTCTCTTACCATTTATTTGCTACCTTAGTATACTTTTTATTTCAAATAATTATAATTCTTGATAAAAGTTTTACCAATGGGTCAATTATACTATGTTTATATTGTAAATATTACAAGCATTATGATGACATTTACTATAAAAATGATATTCCTAACTATAATCTTTTTACTATGCCATTATAGTTCCAAATATCATACATTTTTCTCTCAGTGCAGATTCTTCAAAGAAGAAGTAAACTGCATCATTAGAATTAAACCTACTTTGCTAACTTAGTTACTACTGCGTTGTAGAATTCAAGGCTCAATATAGAGGCAAAATTTCGACTCGGACGACCGACATTTTTTGGATTATTCATATTCTATTAAAAATTTGACTAATCCAACCATATTTCTTTCGTGTAGGACGATGTACGGTCCCCACCGCACTTATTTGCCTGGAAGGACACGAAAATTCGTAAGAAACATCTTGAGCGTGCATTCAAGGATACGAATAAAACCGGCCGCAAACTTTTACTTTTGCGATACCGGTATGAGCAGAGCAGCGACGCGAGAGTCGCTGCCTTTTCAAGACAGCAGCCCACTCAGTGACTCGACCTGAAGTCTCCTGAAAGCGTCACTGCCGCCGTTGAATTTGCAAGTAAGAAAGCGGAGAAAAAGGAAAGCACGCGAGGTTGTAAAATTCATAAGAGGAAGCGGAGGAGGAGGCAAGTTTTGTTTCGCCGTTGACTTCAGCAGCGAACTTACACTGAAAAATTTACTTTCGTGTTTGGAACTAAAATATTTTATATGTACAATTTGGCGGTGCCACACGAAGAAAAAAAAATATTTAAAAATTAACAAATATTTCTTAAATGGGTACCATTAACACATTTGCTTAAATCAAAATTCTCTTTACTTAAACCGAATATTGTTTACTTAAACTGAGCAAACAAAACTCGGTTTAATTGGAAAGAATCTTGATTTAACCTTCCGTGGACACACTGAGTCCATTTCATCCGCAGTAAATTCCTATTTTTGTTGCAATTGCTTCCGAATTTTCATTTTTCCTAATTAAGCCTGTAAACATTTGACTCAAGTAGCGATTGTACATTGAAACAAAGACTTCAAAAAATATCCCAGAATTTTTTTAGATTTTTTGAAAGCTTAGAACAGTTAAAAAAATAGTCGCGGAAAGGTGCGAAAATCAAGTGTGTCCACGGAGGGTTAAGTAAATATATTAGTGATACTCACCAAATAAATATTTGTTAATTTTTAGGTATTTTTTCTCAGTGTATACTTATACTTGCGTCAAGTGTATGTCTACCGAGAAAATAAAACATATATAATAGCAATTAAGTTGTCTGCACGAAAAAAAAAGATATAAAATAAATATAATTTGCTGTGTTAGTCACTTTTTCTTTACTGCAAGAACCAATTTTCTTGCTAAGATAACAAAAAATCTAAAGATAAAAAAAAAAGATAACAAAAACTCTTGCAACAAAAAAGTAGCTAAAGCAGTAAATTATGTTTAGTTTTTTTTCTCTTTTAATTAGGTTTAGTTGTCCATCTGTAGCAAATTTACTACATGTGGCACTTTTCTTGCTGTACGAGCAGATTTTCTTGTTATCGATAACAAAAATTTATTTTCATATTTGGAACTAAAATAAGTTTATACTATTTATTTTTTACTACTTATTTGCTATGATCATAGCAAGGAAATAGGTTTCTGCAGCAAAGTAAAAGTAGCTAACGCTGCGAATTATGTTTAACCGTCCATATACAGCAAATTAGTTAACAAATTAGTAAATTTGCTACAGATGGACAACTAAACCTAATTAAAAGAGAAAAAAAACTAAACATAATTTATTGCTTTAGCTACTTTTTTGTTGCAAGAGCAGATTTATTTGCTGCTACAGCAAATTCTTTTTCTCCGTGTGCGACTAACAACACTTGGTTGAAGACGTTTTAGCCAAATGACGGTTCGATGTACCGAATTCTCGTCTCCACGACAGAATCTTCCTTTCAGTGTGAGGAATGAGTTCAGAAAGATAGCCGCGCGAGTTACGCGAAATATTGTTCCACAGAGAGCGCGTCGGTGGCTGCGCGTGAATAAATTGCATCTATTCTCAGAGATCAGGATTCCGAAACCGATTTCCTCGGATCTGCGATGATGACGGCGGATAATCGGATTTGGCGCGTGGAGGAATCCGCGGATTACATCGTGTTGTTCGGCCGTGCTACTTGCGGGCGTACGGCGAGTCCTCTTATTACACAAGGAGAGAGATATCGAGTGCGCACTTGAGGACGATTATGTAAGGATCGTGTCCGATACGGCCATATCGGGAATGCCGAGCTTCTCCCTCGTGCCTTCTCATCACGGGGCCGGCTTACCGTTACTCGCGGGCGAGGCGGAGAAGGAAATAATGAACCGAGCGCGCGTGGCCATTGCATTCGCATTTTCGCGAATGAAAAAAATCGGCGGGCAGGTCGATCAAAGGCGGGCGCGAGTGGATCTATTGAATATGAAATATGAAAAGCATTCAGCACAATAATTTTGTAGTGAGATGTTACTAGAGGGTTACCTTTATGAGGTTTAAATAATAAGGATAATAAGGATACCATAATAAGGAACCTTGCAAACCTCTAATTAGGATCTTGTGCATATTAGGTATACCTGATGACAATTTCTAATCGAGGTGTAATCATCCATGTCTCCTTTCGGCCACCAAATACAGGAAAGTGCTCATTGACAAAATTAAAGTGTAGGCAAGGAATTGTACTCTCTTAAAATAAATCAGTGAATAGTGCTTGATATCAGTAATAAGTATAGCACTGAGCACTTTCAGTGCAATATTTATAACTGCAAATCAGTGTATATTCACTGTTTTCACTGATTTATTTTAAGAGAGTAATCTGACATAATTAATCGGCCACCAAATACAGTATTTAAGAGAGTAATCTGACGTAAGTAATCAGCCACCAAATACAGGAAAGTATTCATTGACAAAATTAAAGTGTAGGCAAGGAATTGTACTTTCTTAGAGTAAATCAGTGAATAGTGTCTGATATCAGTTTGCAGTTATAAGTATAGCACTGAACACTTTCAGTGCAATACTTATAACTGCAAATCAGTGTATATTCACTGTTTTCAGTGATGTTTCACTGATTCATTTTAAGAGAGCAATCTGACATAAACTGGATGCAAGAACGGCGCGTTTAATGTTGCTCCAACACGTTGCTGGTGTGCGCGAAAACCGCCGACGCGTGTTTCCACGACGCGCGACTACCCACGACGGCGTCCGTTCGACGCCCACACCGGGGATCACGAGGATCAGCAGGAACCGCCAGGTACACGCGGAGGTCAAAGACTCCCTCTCACCTTACGCGACCTCGTCTTACGAGCGACGTCCGTATACCGCCGGCAGGAATTATTGTTCCCTTCGGCATGCCGGCCCTTAAATTATGCAGTCCTTTCGTGACGGCGGTAGGTAGGCAGGCAGGTAGGTAGGTGTTGCTATTGCAGCACATCGGGAGGAGAACCAGTCTCTTCCTGGGGAAGAGGGAATCCGCACCTCCGCCGCTGCTGCCCTTCCGAGGGCACGCGCAGGTGACGACCAGCGGCGCTTGTTGACGGTAAATGAAAAATTGTCGGGTTTGTGCGAGGCAAATATCGCCGGCCGTGTGCTTCTCGCGCGGAGAGAACTCGCTAATAATGATATATAATCCACGGCTAATAGCGGACCCTTCGCGGCTCTTGGGAAGCCTGAGTACACAATTACCAAAGCATCTCAAATAGCATACAATATTCTATCTGGAAAACTTTTTCTCATACACAAAATATTCCAATGAGAATTATAGGAAAATTGCGTTGTATAATCTGGGATCAGAATTACACTGAGAAAATAAACTTAAAAGAAGGGTATCTAAAATATATAAGAATCTCGTCTCTTTCAGACAATTTATGTCAGATTATAATTCCTTCCTTTAACAAGAGATATCTCTGTGAATGTTTCCTTCGTGAAACGAGAATGTTCTCGTCGCTTTCGACTCGCGTGTAGACGCGACGATTAATGCACAGGTTCGCGATATCGCGACGTTTATGAATCGACGCGTTCAACAGACACTCATCATCGTCACCAGGTTCTTCCCAGGTCCGGTATCATCGACGGACGGAGTTTGATCGGTGTCAAACGACATTCGCTCATCGTCGTCGCGATTACCCACGGCTGCTGAACGCTTCTATCATCGCGGACGCGGCGGAGCGTTTTGCATCGCCTCGGGATCCCCCCGGCGTTATTATCGAGCAATCGGAGGAGCGGGCAATCCGTTAAGGAGTCAGCGGCTGTGCGCGTGTATTTTGTATCTGTATCGCGCGGGGAAGAGCAAAGCGACGGTCGCGAGAGTCGTGTCTCGTTCCTCGTTTTCTCTCCCGCCGAAGATCGCATCGGTCATACCGCCGAATGTGATTCACGGTCGCGACCACGCCCGCTGATTACGTTTCCGTAGGCGGCTCGTAAAACGTTGTGCACACTGCCAATTTGTGGTGAAACACACAACACCACCTCGGAGAGGTGTTCGAGGCGATTAGAAATCTGATTAGAAACGCGCACCTTCGTGGGTGCCGCTGTACAGTGAAAACAAATAGAAATTTACTGCTCAAAAGTCGCTTTTATAGCAATCGGGATGAATTCTTTTTTTAATTAAACGTTAATCAATGTAGAAAAAAACTGTCGAGTCCGATTTTTTTTTTAATTCTTCTGAATGTTGCAATATTAATAAGAATTTGTGAAAAATTATCAAGTTTTGCGAGCCATTTTCCAACTGGAAAACTCCTTTTCGCTGCACAGTACAGTGTACTAAAGTTTTCAGCATCGCTGATTACGAATCTGATATAAAAATCAGAATTTGGCAGTTGACAACTGCTAATCTCTTGTCAACATAAACAAAATCATTGGCTTGGTTTACATCGTCAAAACGTTAGTACGCGTATTAAATTTGCTGCGCACCAATGCTTTAATACGGGTGCGTTTACATCGAAAGTACTAAAATAGGAAAAGTGAAAATGTCATTCAAAATTTTGTTATGTTCCTAGCGAAATTAAGAATTAATATAAAAAATAACTATAATAAACGGAAAAAAAGGTTTGGTTGAATTAACCAAATATCTGGTCGAATAGGAACGATCCAGAAATTCCGATTGAAGTAACTCGAATTCTGCTTAAGTTAACAAGATCTTTGATAATTCAACCAAACCTTTTTTTCCGTGTATATATTCCTCTTCTCTCGTGTGTCGAAGCGTCGCGAGTAACGAACGTAAGTGAGTCGCGTCTTTTTATAACACTCAGCGCCATTAAACGTAGAAAAATTCAAGTGGCAAGACTCACGTAATAAGCGAATCGATCAATCACTCGAGTCGGGAAACGCGAGTCGCTGAACAGTTATTTGAGTGACTGTCGAGTTATTTTACCATGACGGGTCTTACGTATTCGATAACGTAATTGGTCCTTAATCTTTCTCGCGTGTATCTCGCGGAAATCTATTTAATGTATTTATTTCTGGATTAGGATTTTGCGCGCTAATGTTCGAGAATATCATTAGGACACATTATCCCAGCGATGAATAGACCACGAACTCGAACAGAGGGACGATATCGCAGCGATCAGCTCGGCATGGGACTTGGCATCGCGATGCTCGCTAGGTTCATTATCGGTAAATGAAAGAAGGCACCGGTGCAACGGTCCGTTAAAGACACAAGCACGGCTCGTGCACGTACGTGTACGCGATGACACAGAACGCAAAGCTCAGCACCGCCGGCGCATTACACACGGAGTGATCGAAAATTATTACAGATTTTACAATCGGTTATCTTTAATGAGAACGTCTCGGGAGACCAGTGATATATTTCCAATTAATAAGTTCTTCCTTTATTCCACAGAAATAGACTTTGTATCCCACGAATAGATTTTTCTCGGGTAGGAAAAGTGAAAAGTGTTATTCAAAAATTTGTTACATTCTTAGCGAAAATTTAGAAATTAATATAAAAAGTAACTATAATAATTAACTATAATTTAATAGACCACGAACTATAGTTATAATAAATAACTATAATTTTTCAATTCCGTAAAAAATAACCTTTCTCTCCCACACAATAAATTCTCAAGTATTTCTTATAAAATATAAATAGTACATATATGGAAAATAAATTAAAAAAATAAATAAAATATAAATAGTATATATTAAGAATTAATATAAAACATAACTGTAATAATTAACTATAATTTAATAGACCACGAACTATAGTTATAATAAATAACTATAAATTTTCACTTCGATGAAAAATAATCTTTTTCTCCCACACAATAAATTCTCAGGTATTTCTTATAAAATATAAATAATATATATGTGAGTATATATATAAATACTATATAATATATATAATAGTATATATATAATATAAATATATATATAATATATAATACATATATAAATATATATATATATAAAATAGCATATATAGTATATATATTATATATATATAGTATATATATTATATATATAGTATATATATATATATATATATATATATATATATATATATATATATATAATAGTATAAATAGTGCATATATATATATATATATATATATATATATATGAGGTAAAAAGATAGTCGATTACTGCCTATTTCTTCTTCACAATTACAGAATTCTATACTACTAATTCTTTATGACAAACTTCTCTCCGCGTACACGGCGGCATCCACGTCTTTCCAATTAATAAATTTATAGTCTAAATCCCGAGTTTTTGTCGAATGCTGTCTAGGACGCCGATTTATGCCAAGTTTTACTATTCAACCCAGTTTAGAAAACCCTTCTGATAGAAGAGACCCTCTCAAAAAAATCCATAGCTCTAGTAAACACAGCAGTTTTGTTTCTTCTTTTTAATTTTAAGTAAGGATAACACCAGTTTCATCTTAACAATTTACATCTTTACCGCATGCCAATCCTCATCGTTGTTCAATTATTTTTCATGTGTATGATATATAATTTTCACTGATCTCTCGCACCCCCTTCCCCCGCTCCACATATTCATGAAATGCTCCCGATTAGGGGCTGAGAAATCACCGTAACGAGATGCAACAATCACACCGTACTCGTCGCAAAACTTCAGATGAATTTCGCCGTAACTCCAAGTCAGCTCCAAGTCGAAATTTAATGGAAGAGACACGCGGGGAAAGATACGCGACAGAGGCAGCAAAGGCAGCCGGAATCAATCGCGACGAACGGGGCGCGATCGTCCTCGATATTCCCCTCCGAGAAAAGATCGCAGCCTTCAAATTAGCCGGCGTAGCCGCGGTTACGAGAAGGGACACGCGATACTTTCGGGACACCGTGTACGTACTTCTCTTTCTCTCTCTCGTAACGCTCCCGAGAAGAAGACCGTAAGTCCGGTCACATAACGGTCCAGTTATGGAATGGCGAGGAAGCGATCTCTCGCCTCGACACACGATTCCCTCGTTACACGAACATGTCCTCCACCAACAACACACCAACCACCACCACCATCACCACCGCGTTTCCGTCCACCACCTCGCGTTTATCCTCCGGCCGGCCGGGTTGGCGCCGGCCTCGCTCCTCTTCCGAGCGATGCACTCTCAGCCATGCATTTACGCCTCGATATTCCCTCTCCCTCCCCTCTTTTTTTTCTCTCTTTCCCTCTTTTCCGCCCTTTTTTCCTGTTTATCGCCGACAAACGCACGATCGTTACGGCGACCGCGATACGTGTCGAGATATTCGACCGCAAACGAGCGTGTTTTTCCCCGCGTGTGTATACATTGTGGCCGGCCAATGGTAATAATAACAGTAATGACATAATGATGTAATAACAATAGGCCGCGATAACATTAGGCATGCTAATTGCTCTTATTAGCGTGACTATTACGACGGTACCGTGACTCTCCTCCTCCCTGCGGCACGACTCTATGCATCGCGTATTAGGACTTCCTCCCTGAGGATATCCTTGGCGTGGCTCTCCTCGAGAGACGCTTATCTGCCCGATCGACGACTACTATTTTTACCGCGTTGCAGAATCGTCGGTTATCACACCGAGCAGAACGAATGTTGGTGGCTCATAACTGCACGGCGAAGTAATTACGGCCGGGAAAACTATTTTCGCAGTAAGTGCCGCTATGATGTTAGTGATAATAATCTCATATGAATATATCGCAGCTTCCAATTTTTTTCGCTGAAGCAAAGAAAAAAAATGTACACTGAGAGAAATAGCTTGGTGAATGACGCTATACTCGTCTTATGAAAGTAATATGGTGAATTTATATGCGATATCTGGTTTAAATATCCAATATTTTTATTATGATGCCTCGACGCATCTCATAATCAATACCGAGACATTTAGTTGTAGACATCTAGACACACTGAGGGAAAAGACTGGTAACTATAACAAACTGCATTTAGTTACAGAAATTCATTGAATCCTTAGTAACTAATACTAAATATGATAATAATTACCAAATATTTAATATATCGGGAGTATGACGTAATTGCATTCACAGTAACATCAATTAAATAATTTAGTAATAGTTACTTAATGTTAAATATTTAATATGAAATATGTTACAGTTATGAGCAGATATTTGATAATTGTTATGAAATTGTTATATCCCATGTAATAAAAGATTCAGAGTAGATACGAGTTCTATTTTGTTACCAGTGTAAGTATATTTTGTTGCAGCACAACGAAAAATTCATTCATTTGCAGCTATTACATCGTTTCAATATCTATTATTACAGATGATTGGTTGAACCTACCAAAAATTTTGTAACTACTACAAAATCGCTTATTTTGCTCAACTATTCAATAAGTTTTATTTACCAAATATATTCTGGAAGCAAATAAATTTTACTTCTGTCAAATAAATAATTTATTTTACAGAACTAAATTAATTAATAAGTATTGCCATAGATTTACGTCTACCATTTAGTAATAGTAACCAAATTTTGATAATATTTACTAAATTCTTCTCTCAGTGCATAAAGACTATACGGAGGGAACTTTATAATATAAAATTATTACAGAATTTTATAATATCAAGAAATAAATCGACAGTAATTTGTTATCTTTTGATTTCATATATGTTATTTTATATTTCAGGAATTGAAATATGCTATTAAAAAATATACTATGTTTTTTAGTAAAATTTTATTGATTTTACACTAAACTGAAGAAAAAATGCTTAAAAATTTATTTATGAGATATAGAGTTTTTTCTGCAAATAAACTTTATATCTTATAGATAAAAGCAGCGACCAAGCTTATATGAGTTTTTAGCTTCATTTTCTGGCATTCGAAATCTTAAATTATTTTTTGGCAAAACTGTAGCTATTAAAGGGTAGATTAAAGATATACAAATATCAAAATAATGTGCCTTACCATTTGGGAGAAAATAGTCTAAAAAGATACATGTTTTGTCAAAATAAATAGCATATCTCTTACAGAAAATGCATAGAAAGTGTTATAAGAAATTGGATGGCAGTCTTTATCAATAAATGTAGTATTTATTAATTTATCAGTAGTATCAGTATTTATTTATCAGTAGTATTTATTAATTTAGAATGATTTTTATTGAGTTCCAATCGTCAATTAATTCCGTTGTAACTAGCAGAATGGTTGATAGCCATCTGCTGGTCACAACACGCAAAATAAGATTAAACTTGTTCGCACTCTTCAAGCATTTCTTGCTCGGTGTACTCAGAAACATAGTAAGACCGAAAAGAATTTATTTGAAGAAAACTCTAATATTCTCTACGTGTGTAATCAAATGAAATGACTATAATTTCGCTGATCACTTTTTCTTTTAATACTCTCGACGGCTCTATTATTTCCCGTCAGTATTTCCCGTAATGTCGTCGACACACTTCGCCGTTCGCGTGTCGCGCGTGTGAGGGTTTAACGTTATCCGAGGGGGAATCGCGGCTCTGTCGCGCGCGGCACGCAATAAGTATGATTCCGATTCCCGAGCGCCGCAACGTACTTCCACAATGGACGCAACGAGCGCGCAATTCCGAGCCAGGTGCGCCCAGGTGAACGGGGAAAAACGCACGAGCCGCTTGCGTCACAATTATCAGATATCGTTCCTCCTTTCGGGTAATTTCGATTTGCGTCCCGCGAGTGAAGCGAGGGAATCGTAATTGCCGCTATCGGTGCGGGAAAATTGCCCAGTAGCCAGGCTAATCGGCGGAGGCGATAAACCGAATTAAAACGATCGCCGAAGGTGCAGAGCGGCGGCGGCGGCGAGTGATGCAACGTAATAACGGTGGCCCCCTCCCCCTCCTATCCGGGATAATTCCACGGCGTTTATTAAGGATAATGGGTAGTAACTCGATTGATTCGCGCACCCTGCGAACGGCGCCGTGCACGAACTCACCTGAGAGTACAATGAGCTTCCGAGCACCACATGTCGAGAATACATCAATGAAGAAGGAAAAAAAACTCGTCTGGTTAGAAACGTTAGCTGTGCGAAAGAACGAAGTGTTGTTGCTCAATTCGTGAAAAGAGAGAAAGAGAGAGAGAGAGGGGGGAGAAGGGAGAAAGAGAAAAGACTGACACCGTGTGTCAAAAATGTATCAATTATGAGAGAAGAAGAAAGAAAATCGACAGAAATGTTAATCGTGCAGAAGAACAAAGTGTTGTTGCTCAATTTGTGAAAAGAGAGAAAGAGAGAGAGAGAGAGGGAAGAAAAGGGAGAAAGAGAAAAGACTGACGTGTGTCAAAAATATATCAATGATGAGAGAAGAAGAAAGAAAATCGACAAAAATAATTGTTCTATAGAAGAATAAAGTTGTTCAATTTGTGAAAAAAATTGAAAAAGAGAGAGAGAGGAGAAGGGAGAAAGAGAAAAAACTGACGTGTGTCAAAAATATATCAATTATGAGAGAAGAAGAAAGAAAATCGACAGAAATGATGGTCCTGTGGAAAAGTTGAAAAGAGAGAAAGAGAGAGAAAGAAAAAAGACTGACGCGTGTCAAAAATATATTAATGATGAGAGAAGAAAAAAGAAAATCGACAAAAATAATTGTTCTATAGAAGAATGAAGTTGTTCAATTTGTGAAAAAAAACTGAAAGAGAGAGAGAGGGGAGAAGGGAGAAAGAGAAAAGACTGACACCGTGTGTCAAAAATATATTAATGATGAGAGAAGAAAAAAGAAAATCGACAAAAATAATTGTTCTATAGAAGAATGAAGTTGTTCAATTTGTGAAAAAAAACTGAAAGAGAGAGAGAGGGGAGAAGGGAGAAAGAGAAAAAACTGACACCGTGTGTCAAAAATATATCAATTATGAGAGAAGAAGAAAGAAAATCGACATAAATGATGATCCTATGGAAGAGTTGTTCAATTTGTGAAAAGAGAGAAAGAGAGAGAAAGAGAAAAGACTGACGCGTGTCAAAAATATATCAATGATGAGAGAAGAAAAAAGAAAATCGACAAAAATAATTGTTCTATAGAAGAATGAAGTTGTTCAATTTGTGAAAAAACTGAAAGAGAGAGAGAGAGAGAGAGAGGGAAGAAAAGGGAGAAAGAGAAAAGACTGACGTGTGTCAAAAATATATCAATGATGAGAGAAGAAGAAGGAAAATCGACAGAAATGATGGTCCTGTGGAAGAGATGTTCAATTTGTAAAAAGAGAGAAAGAGAGAGAAAGAGGGGAGAAAGAAGAAAGAGAAAAAACTGACGTGTGTCAAAAATATATCAATGATGAGAGAAGAAGGAAGAAAATCAACAGAAGTCGTGCGAAAGTGTTGTTCAATTTGTGAAAAGAGAGAAAGAGGAGAGAAGAGAGAAAGAGAAAAGACTGACACCGCGTGTAAAAAATATATCAATGATGAGAGAAGAAAATCGACAGAAATGTTAGTCGAAGAACAAAGTGGCTGTTGCTCGATTTGTCTTAAAGAAAAAGAAAGAAAGAGGAAAGGAACTCACCAGCTCGGTAGGCATAGTGTTGCAGGACCTCAGAGGCAGATTGTAGGTGATGGGCGCGGGCTGGCTCCTGTACTCCTGCAGGCAGGAGCTGTTCTTCGAGAGCCCGCGCGGATACACCAGACCGTGGAAGTCCGTGTTACCCTCCGTCGAGATGCGGACTATTATCGACTCGCTCGCACACTCGATCTGCACGGTACTCGCTATCGCCGCGGTGGCTGAAACACACAAGAGAGATCGGAATTAGCGACGACACACGCGACGGTACACGGAGACTAATCGATTCCAGTTCACGAGCCGCTGATTCAAGCCTCTGATCGCAAATTTGATGAAGCCGCCTCTTGAATAGCGGGTGGATATATTTTGACGCGGAGCAGCATAATGACGACGAGCTGTTTGCGATTCACAAGATGGATCGCTCGATATCCGCGCGCGATGTAGCTGAATGAACGGCGAAGCTGAATCGGTATCTGTTGAATGAGCCCGTATTCCTCACACGGCCATTGTGCCTGCTGTACGGTAATTTATCGTTACTAATGCCGGACACGTCGGACGAATCGTCGAGTTAATAACTTAAGAATTTAATAACCCGGATGGCCGTGCAAGATCGCGAATCTGTTCTTGATCTCGAGGCTAATTGTAAATTGGAAAAAGGCAGAATTCTCTTTCGCGCGAGCGGACTTGACTATGAACGAAGCTGTTTATTCACGATTCTCATAGAACATGCAACAGGATACATAGCAAAAACAAAGAGTAAAACGTACATTCGTTGATATTGATAAAACAATAAGAATAGTGAAAATCAAACAGAGGACTACGAATCACATGTTTTTTTCGTTCCTTTCCTTGTGATATCCTAATCAAACATTCTTTATTTGCCAAAAAGTTTCTGCGGGAAGGACCAAGACATCTAAATTTCATAAATGTAACAAATATCCTTAGATTGGATACTTTTAGTTGATCATTTTATCGTACTGAGAAAAAAAAATACTTGAAAATATTCATTTGTGGGATATAAAGTTTATTTCTGTGAATAAACTTTAGATTCCGTAAGTAAATGTTCAAGTATTTTTTTCTCAGTGTTCACTCCATATGATTCGTGAATTGGCTCTAAATGAACCGCTTTCTGAATGATCGTTATACACAAAGAGAAGTTTAGTTGTGTTAAAATCTTTCATGAACGAAGTACGATGTCGGTTGAAGTGCACAGAATTTCTGAATGTGATTCCAAGAAATTCCATTTCCTTGGACCAAAATGCGTTGGCTCGTTCACGAAAGAACCAAACGTTCACGTTAGCAGAACCACATTTTGTTCTTCGCGTATCAGCCCTCTTACTTTAATCATTATAATAACGACGTGCCGGCAAAGCACATCTCCGCCGTAAACAGGTTTGCGTCGTCGTCGTCGTTGCGAGCAAGCCATTACTGCGTTTCGATCGTTCACGGTTCATCGGAAGGAGGTCAGAGGACGAAGGGATATCCCTCGACAGGACGATGAGTCGTCGCAACAGCTAGACGAAAGCGAGCGTGCCGCGCAATAACACTCGACGGGCTCCGCGGTAAAACCGCGAGAACTCCGCGGAACTCGCGCCGATTGCGAGATCGTCGCGGTTGGACGGGCCGCCGCACGACGTACCTACGTATCGCCTTACGTTTAATCGTTTTCGCAACGAGCGCCGGATCCGGTGGTCTCAGCAACAGGTGCGAGACGCTTCAAAAAATCAAGGGGATTTCTTATTTAAGGCTCCTGGCCCCTCGCACTGTCTATCTCTTTTTAATGACGTCAGAAGCGAGAAAATGCATGCTAAAAATTCTTGCGAAATACATTGAAATAAAAATATATATTCAAAGTAACACTTGCATTCGATTAAACAAATTTGTGAGATATTCCGTGCACACTTCTTTTGCTCTAACAATGAATGATTTGTCGTAAATTAACGTGACATACAATTCATCTTTTTAACCTATTTCTATTTAGGTTAATTTACAATAAATTATTGATTTAGGGAATTATTAATTATTGAATTTCGCGACAGATGGTGCACTAAATTGCATCTACACGGAGAATATTTTATGGTAAAAATTATTGCGGAACTGGACAATTATTATTGTAGAATTTTTTCTAACTGAGAAATAGACCGACGTTCTGCAACAATTGACTTCAAGTAGGAGGTTAAGATAATAAAAATAAAAGTATACAAAGGAGAAGTTGAGAATATAAAAAGTAAAAAGAGGTAAGATAATTTTAAATGTTAAGGCTTCTAGCCCCTCGCACTGTCTATCTCTTTTTAATGACGTCAGAAGCGAGAAAATGCATGCTAAAAATTCTTGCGAAATATGTTGAAATAAAAATATATATTCAAAGTAACACTTGCATTCGATTAAACAAATTTGTGAGATATTCCGTGCACACTCCTTTTGCTCTAACAATGAATAATTTGTCGTAAATTAACGTGACATACAATCCATCTTTTTAACCTATTTCTATTTAGGTTAATTTACAATAAATTATTGATTTATGGAATTATTATTAATTATTGAATTGCGCGACGGATGGTGCACTAAATTGCATCTACACGGAGAATATTTTATGGTAAAAATTATTGCAGAACTGGACAATTATTATTGTAGAATTTTTTCTAACTGAGAACCGACGTTCTGCAACAATTGATTATTCTTTCAAGGAGGTTAAGATAATTAGTATAGTTTAGGATAAAAATAAAAGTATACAAAGAAGAAGTTGAGAATGTAAAAAATAAAAAAATAATTTTGAATGTTAAGGCTCCTGACCCCTCGCACTGTCTATCTCTTTTTAATGACGTCAGAAACGAGAAAATGCATGCTAAAAATTCTTGCGAAATACGGTGAAATAAAAATGTATATCCATAAAGTAACACTTGCAATCGATTAAACAAGTTTGTGAGATATTCCGTGCACTCCCCTTTTGCTCTAACAATCAATAATTTATTGTAAATTAACCTAAATAGAAGTAGGCGAAGAAATAGGTTAAGAAGATAAATTGTATGTCACGTTAATTTACGACAAATTATTGATTGTTAGAGCAAAAGAGGAGTGCACAGAATATCTTACAAATTTGATTAATCGTTTGCTAATGTTATTTTATGGATATATTTTTTTATTTGAACGTATTTCGCAAGAATTTCTGATTCTGAAGTACACAGTAATTAACCGGAAATTTATTACAATATTCATTATCATTATTAATTAAGATATATTTTGTACGTATTTTATTTTTTTAACTAGCAATTTACTTCTCTTTTCTTTAAATTTCACCTACTGTGCGACTGTCTCTTAATGTTGGGTATACAGAGAGAACGATTTGATTGAATCAAACAACCACTTCTTTGGAATTCCAAACAATTTTTTGATTGATCAAACAAAGTTTTGTTTGACGTAACAAAAATATTTATTTGCGGCTTAGTTCCAAAGAAATATTTCTGTTGTGTCAACCAAAAAATTTGTTTGGATTATTCTAAAGAAACGTTTATTTGATTCAACAAATCGTTCTCTCTGTATGTCAATCGATTAAAATGTCAGTCGACAAATCAATAATCCAAATTAATCGTCATCAACTAATCAACTAATCGACTAACTCAATCTACTGATAAAATTAATTATTAATTAAACTTAAACCACACACTGATTAATAAATAATTTGATTAATAAATAATTTCATCAATCACAATACAATTAATCGCAGTACAACTGAGAGTTAATCAAATTTTGATTAACGATTAATTTCACACTGAGAGAAAAATATAATTGCTTTCAACTACACTTTTTTTATTTTAACCAAAAAAATAATTAGAAGAGCCATCCTTCTCATAATACTTACTAAAACAATGGTTTTTCTAACTATTCTTGTGCTTAAAATGCACAAAAGAGTACAGTTGACGCCAAAGGCAACTATTTTTCTCTCAGTGCACCAAATCATAAAATTACACGCGACTGCATATGATGATTGATTTACTTTGATTACCGGTCTGCCGATAATTTCAGTCGAGTGCAATTCCCATTGCTCAACAGCCCCGAATACACTCGGACTGAACTCGGACTCCCCGCGGACCTCCTCCGCGGTATCGCGAGTCAATCGTTGATTTCCGCGCGGATCGCGCGATTGTCGGCGGTAACGCGCGCTTGCGACATCGGGGAGGAATAAAGCGCCGCGTGAAATTATAATTTAATTACAATAGCAGAAGCGCGCGCGCAAATGTATGCACCATCGAGCCCGTGCGGTGCGTGCGCGCGTTTACGTAAGAACTCCTCGAGTTATTCAATCACCGCGTCGTTGCGGCATCTCGCGATAATCTCGACAGCCCGCGAATTGTTGTTTACAATGGAAAGTGCGCACGCGGAGAGGAAGGAGCCCCGGCCTCTTCGCTCGCTCCCGATATCCTGTCGTTGAAATTCTATCGGCGGCGGCAGATCGAAACTCGCGCTCGCGTCCGCTCGCCTGTGACCAATTAGCCGTAAAAGTGCGTTGCTCATTCACCGAGACTGACGCGCGCGCGTTTCCACAGCGTGAAATCGCGAGCGAGCGAGCGACGTTACAATTTCGTTCGTCAAGTTCGCGAGCGATTGCATTACGGCTAACCGGCGGAGCCGTAATTAAATTTATCACGCGCAAAATCCGTCAGATTGCACGCGCGCGCCAGAGATTCGCAATATCTATATGTTTACGCGAATATCCCCTAGCATTACTACAGAATGTTATGACTGAGAAATAGATCGACATTCTGCAGTAATTGCCTGCCCCTTCACTTCATACACTGAAGGAAAAAATATATCTAACGCAAGTAAAAATATCTATCGGTGGTAATAACATATTTACATCTGAAAAAATTGGCTCCATTTTCCTTGACAAAATAGATGTTACAAAAGATCTTTTCAAGTCAGAGATCAAGGGCTCTTTATCTACTAATAATAATGATAATAGACTTTATACTAACAGTTTATTCCTGTACTACTGGAAACATAGTAAAATTGAAAAATATTAGCCTGTCCTTTCACTTCATACACTGAGAGAAAAAATATATCTAATGCAAGTAAAAATAACTATCGGTGGTAATATTTATATTTACATCTGAAAAAACTGGCTGTATCTTCCTTGATAAAATAGATGTTACAAAAGATCTTTCTAGGATAATCAAGGACTCTTTATCTACTAATAATAATGATAATAGCAAGATAGACTTTACACTAATAGTTTATTCCTGTACTACTGGAAACATAGTAAAATTGAAAAATATTAATCTGTCCTTTCACTTCATACACTGAGAGAAAAAATATATCTAATGCAAGTAAAAATAACTATCGGTGGTAATATTTATATTTACATCTGAAAAAACTGGCTGTATCTTCCTTGATAAAATAGATGTTACAAAAGATCTTTCTAGGATAATCAAGGACTCTTTATCTACTAATAATAATGATAATAGCAAGATAGACTTTACACTAATAGTTTATTCCTGTACTACTGGAAACATAGTAAAATTGAAAAATATTAATCTGTCCTTTCACTTCATACACTGAGAGAAAAAATATATCTAATGCAAGTAAAAATATCTATCGATGGTAATAACATATTTATATCTGAAAAAATTGGCTCCATTTTCCTAAATAGATGTTACAATATAGATGTTACAAAAGATCTTTTCAGGCCAGAGATCAAGGGCTCTTTATCTACTAATAATATTGATAATAGACTTTATACTAACAGTTTATTCTTGTACTACTGGAAACATAGCAAAGTTGAGAAGTATTTATATGAGAAGAAAACCGTAATATTCTTCCCATGTACTATTGACGACGATGACGACATCATTCTGCGTGTTGTCGCGATTATCGCGTGTAAGGGAGAATTCACACTTTGGCAGAAAAGCAGAAAACGTCAGAAGCTCATCGGAACTCGCGTTAGGTGGCTAGTCAAGGGTTCCTGCTTTTTTACCAGCGCGAGTTCTGATTCGCTCCTGCCTTTCTGTTTTTTTGCTTCTCTGCCAAGCAGAGCATTTTGCGAATTCCCCCTAACGCGTTACCTCGCGTCTTCCCTTAGTCTCTCTTCGCCTTCATTTTTCTCCACGTTTTGCACACCTCGGAATATATTAATTCGTTAGTGTGGAGAAGCGAGGAAGAGAATAGACCGAATCTACCATTACCTAGCAGACGATTAAAACGGGACTCGCGCACATTCATCGTGTCTAACGAGACCGCGGATTATCGTTCTGGAAAATTCATTAAAGCCGTCCAAAGCGACGAGAGCCGTTCCCTTACCACGCGCGCCCGAGTGAATCCGCGGAAGAAGCTCTCAGGCGAGCGAGAGAGCACGCCATAATGACAATAATCATCGGTGGATTATCATTATCAGAGCGCGCCGAGACAATGATGAGAGAGTCGTGAACTTGACTCTTGTTGCAGACAGTCACCAGTCGACTCTCTTCTTCTTCCCGTCTGCGGGATCCCCAGCCCGATGCTGTGCATCGCGCTATTCAGATTATTAGCTGCGAAGAAGCGCCGTGAAGCACTGGTGATCGCGCTTTCACGATGGAAACCAACGAGACTAGACGAAAGACTGAAGGTGTGCTTTTTCAGGGGACTTAACCAGTCATCTCTTATACAACAGACACATTGAAGTTGGGAATCCGCCAAATTGTTAAAATTAAGTTGCTTGCAGCTCCAAAAGGATCAAGCCTGATCTACAATATGCTCTTTGCATTCTGTTTCTTGTCTTCTGCCTTTTTCTGGCTTAAAGTTTAAGGTTTGAGTCAGAAAGAGATAAAGAGAAAGAAGCAGGAAGCAAAGAACATATTGTAGATCAGGCTTCAGACTTGTCTGCTTCTTAGAGAAGTCTTGGATTAGTAAAACAAAAATACCAATTACCGGATACATATTTAATGCGTAGGACATTCCTATTGTTTTGGTTCTCGAATGCGAATATTTAAATTTTCAGGATCCTTTCCATCAGTTTTGACAGTTTAGTGAGCTCTCAACTTCACTGTGTCTAAATCGTTTTACAACCCGCTGTACATGACAATGTTGCCAGGATGATGACAAAAGATCAGTGGCAAATTGGATGAATAATTTGTTTTTATTAAGGAGTAAAACCACTTTAGTGTCCGAAAATTAAGCGTATTTTTGGCAATTTTTTGTGAGCAAAAAAATGAATCAAAAATCCGTTTAGAAGGCTTTATTGTACATGTTTTAAATGTACATGTTTTTATGTTAACATATATTACAAAATGGCGACGCTAAAGCTTGTCAACATGAGCGTGTTTTTTTAGGGGCTTCATCCAGAACAAAAAACCAAAATTTTCCGCCATCTACATGCTAACAGCTAGAGAAGTACGTAGGGGATTTTTGATATATTGAAAATTAAGCATTTTCGACGAAATTTTTAAGGTGCAAAATGAAACTTTTTTTTCAAATAAGTACCATTTCTATAAAAATAAACATTTAAAAAATCCCCTACATACTTCTTTAGCAACGTAGATGACAGAAAATTCTGTTTTTTTGTTCTAGATCAATATTTGCGACATTTATGCTGCAAACCCCTAAAAAAACACGCTCATGTTAATAAGGCGTCGCCATTTTGTAATATCTGTTAACAAAAAAATTTAAATATACACTTTAAAACCTTTCAAACGGATTTTCGAATCATTTCTTTGTTTGCTCACCAAAAATTCCCAAAAATACACTTAATTTTCTGGCGTTAAAGTGATTTTACTCCTTAAATGCGACAAGGTCGAATTCGACCTGAGCAGAGTTTCTTGACTGACTCGAAACATTGTCCGAAATGGTTCGGGACTGGCGCTCGAATCAGCGAGTAGGCGGGCTGGGCGATTAATCACGGAAGTGATTCCCGCTTCTCACGGCAGACCGATTAAGAGTCACGTTTGACGAACGTTTCCTGAACGGTGTCGAGCGCGGCGTCCTTCGTCGCTGAACGGCACGATGCCCGATCCAGAATGGGAAGTGGCAATTAACGGCACGCGAGAAGTTAATGCGCTGCTCGTAACGACGCCGAGGCCCCGCCGACGCGATTGTCCCAGTCGGAAATATCGAGGGGAGACCCCGAGAGGATCCCGGAATCCGCGAGGTCGACGACCGCACGTTTGCGCGCTTCCTCGCGATTCGGCTTTTCGGCGCCCGCCGCATAGCGGATTCGACGACTGAGGAGGGAACGACGCGGAAAGGTACCGGTTCCTCGCGATTCCTCGCCTCCTTGCACAAAACGGAGAACCGACCTCGCTGTTGAACGAAGTCCAAGAGTTCCCGTGTAGGAATCGAAAAAAAAAAAAAAAAAAACCTTCGCAGACTTCCGCGTTCGCGCGAACGGCATTGAAGGATTCGACAGGTGATCATTTTTGTGGATTACTCTTTCAATTCCTTGAACCATCGCCTCTTTCTTATCGAATAAAATTACTTAACATATGATTTCAATTTTCAGCATTTAATTCCAGTTGTCTCTGGCTCCCATAAAAATGGTTCTAGTAAAGTCTAAATACTAAATACCAATCTTGGACATTTTTATTGTTTTGGTCTTTAAATATAAAAAATATACACATATTCTATGTATTAACAGGTCTGTATGTTCTTTATTAACTCTTTTTAGATTGATTTGTGCCGAATTTTACATAATTACTGCCTAGAATTCTGCGGAAAATATAAGCTATATGAAACATGGACATCCTACTTTCTCCGCCGATTTCGATTCTTTGACATTTAAGTTTAGATATTCTACATATAAAAAACCCAGCCAACGCCGGGTAGTTTAAGCTAGTTTTAATATAAATTTTAATTTTGTGTTGAAAGTTAAACTTTCGACATAAAACACATTCCCCATGCTGAAAATTTAAATATTCGCATTCGAGAACCAAAACAATAGAAATGTCCAGCATTGAATACGTATCCGGTAATTGGTATTTTTGCTTTACTAATCCAAGACTTCTTTAAGAAGCAAACAGCCTGATCCTTTAATTGAAAATGTGTATGAGGTAATTACGGCCTTCAATGGGTTAATAAAGCGCCGACAAAGCGTCACCACCGTGATGCATGTCCGGCCGGAAATTGCAGGTACTTGACCTTTGGGCCTTTCTTTGTACCGGGTGATTCTCGAACACATAAGGTGAATCCAATGTCGGTGCGACGTGGCGAGACGACGCAATCGTAAAAAATGCTAACGAGCCTGAGGATGCTCGGCGTCACTTTTATTCGGTTTTCCTTTCTCTCGCGGTCTTTTCCACCGTCTCGTCACCGTCATTGCCATGTATAATACACAGCTCGGTATTCTTCTTCTTTTTCCCGTCTATGACTCATGACTATGAATTCCCGAAGGGCGAAACAAAGGTGCGTCGAAGGAGACGTTCCCCCGGTTGCAATTTGCAAACGACACGCGAGCTGTGCGCGACTTCCGCCGCATAGATTACTCGAGAAACATCGCTCTCGCGTCTCTCTCTCTCTCTCTCTCTCTCTCTCTCTCTCTCTCTCTCTCTCCCTTTCTCACCTTCCTTTTCCTGTTTTCGCAGAAACTCATCTTTGAGACGCAAGAAACGTTCCTCCCGCGGAGGAGCAAGAGATTGTTGCCCTCGAGAACGAGAGAAAGAAGGGTCCTGATCGTGAAAGAGAGGCGATAATAGAACGAACGGTCGCTGAAAGTGTCAGCGAGCCAGCAGGGTAAGAAGTATATTACCAAGTAGTATCGAGCCGAGGATAACTG
>NW_022639480.1:139927-140087 GCF_010583005.1 Odontomachus brunneus
ATATAATATATAAATATATATATATATATATATATATATAAATAATAAGATGGTGACTATAAATTTGTGTTCATTCTACTATATCTTCATGTTTAGATGAACTATAAATATATGTTGAGGCCAAAAGAAACTATAAAATATAGTGAGATTATAGTTATTC
>NW_022639480.1:140097-141323 GCF_010583005.1 Odontomachus brunneus
CGGCCTTCAATGGGTTAATAAAGCGCCGACAAAGCGTCACCACCGTGATGCATGTCCGGCCGGAAATTGCAGGTACTTGACCTTTGGGCCTTTCTTTGTACCGGGTGATTCTCGAACACATAAGGTGAATCCAATGTCGGTGCGACGTGGCGAGACGACGCAATCGTAAAAAATGCTAACGAGCCTGAGGATGCTCGGCGTCACTTTTATTCGGTTTTCCTTTCTCTCGCGGTCTTTTCCACCGTCTCGTCACCGTCATTGCCATGTATAATACACAGCTCGGTATTCTTCTTCTTTTTCCCGTCTATGACTCATGACTATGAATTCCCGAAGGGCGAAACAAAGGTGCGTCGAAGGAGACGTTCCCCCGGTTGCAATTTGCAAACGACACGCGAGCTGTGCGCGACTTCCGCCGCATAGATTACTCGAGAAACATCGCTCTCGCGTCTCTCTCTCTCTCTCTCTCTCTCTCTCTCTCTCTCTCTCTCTCTCCCTTTCTCACCTTCCTTTTCCTGTTTTCGCAGAAACTCATCTTTGAGACGCAAGAAACGTTCCTCCCGCGGAGGAGCAAGAGATTGTTGCCCTCGAGAACGAGAGAAAGAAGGGTCCTGATCGTGAAAGAGAGGCGATAATAGAACGAACGGTCGCTGAAAGTGTCAGCGAGCCAGCAGGGTAAGAAGTATATTACCAAGTAGTATCGAGCCGAGGATAACTGCGCGAGCAACGCACTGTCGTTATGAAATGAGCTGGCGTACAACACGTACGTTCTCCCGTACATTTCTCTGACGCGAGCGTTTCTCTCAAGATGCCTGACGTGGCAATGACCATATGGAGGGAAAAATTCTATGGTAAAAATGATCACTGAGGACTTTGTAACCACATTGAGAGAAAAATGTGTGATATTTGGAACTATAATGGTATAGTAAAAAGATTATAGTTAGGAATATAATTTTTATAGTAAATGTTACCATAATATTTACAATATAAGCATAGTATAACTGACCCGTGTAAAATTTTTACCAAGAATTATAATTATTTGAAATAAAAAGTATAGTAAGGTAGCAAATAATGAATGGTAAGAGAAATTAACTATTTTATATAGTCAATACAATTGGAATATTTGGCAAATATAGGTACATGTAACTATATTCCCAAAAGGTGCTTTACCATATATATAGATTTATATATTATATATATATATATATATATATATATATATATATATA
>NW_022639480.1:145245-151079 GCF_010583005.1 Odontomachus brunneus
GAAGATATAGTAGAATGAACACAAATTTATAGTCACCATCTTATTATATATAATATATAAATATATATATATATATATATATATATAAATAATAAGATGGTGACTATAAATTTGTGTTCATTCTACTATATCTTCATGTTTAGATGAACTATAAATATATGTTGAGGCCAAAAGAAACTATAAAATATAGTGAGATTATAGTTATTCTAACTATTTTTTTCTCTCAGTGCAGGAAATACATTGACATTCTGCGATAATTCGTTATCCTTTTATTCCATATGTGCTATTTGCGTTTTTGAGAAATGAAACGTCTACGCTACTGACACATTCACTGTGTTCAGAAAAATTTGCCAAGTTTTTCAGCAAGATAGACCTGATATTCCATTCTTGCATCATACTATATCGAGAGAACGAAATATGATTAACCCAACTAAAATTACAGTTACTTTTGGTCTCAGCGATATTTCTTGGTTGTTCTAACATGAAAATGATGGCAGTGACATGTATATAAGGTTATTATCACTAATATTATAGTAACATTTAAGAAAAAATAGCTTTCTTGGTAGCTTCAATATTATATAATATAATATTATAATATATAAAATATATATTATATGAATATTCAATATTATATAATAAAAGCTATTATATAATAGATTCTATAATTTATGGCATTCATTTCTCCATGTGATTATATTTAAAAACACCGAACATTTTTCCCATGCAGAGATTTAATAAAATTGAAAAGAATTCCTATGAAGAGAAAAAGACCAAACTATAATATTTTTTCCGGACAGGTGGAACATCCGATTTTCCGCCGAAGTCGCGTTTCTTCGTGAAAATTAAAGAAACTCCTGCGAACGTATCTTTTATTGCGTGCATTGAGAGAAAATTATAGTTGCTTTCGGCGTCAACTATACTGTTTTTAATCGCAAAAATAATTAGAAGAACCATCTTTCTAATAACACTTGCTAAAACAATCGTTCTTCTAATTATTGTTGTGGTTAAAATCACAAAAAAATATAGTTTACGCTAAAAGCATGTATAATTTTCTCTCAGTGTGGCTCGAGGTGCGAGTTAACGAACAGGCGAAAATGCTTACGTTACATAAGGACGCTCGCGTGAAACGACTTGTACATCCCGACTGGATCTTTCTTAGATCTCGGGATAACGAGAACGACCAAGTCTGCAGACAAAGCGTGCGGCTTGTACATATACAGGCGTTACTCAATACGGCGTAACGCCGCGCTCATGTGCTCGTTGTGTCACACGAACTCGTAAAACTTGCCTCGGCTGGCCGCACCTTCGGCAAAGAGACACTCTCTTTTCTGAATTTTGCCGACAAACAGATAGACAGACAAGCCGTCGCGGTGTCAGTGACCCGCACACGCGGTTTACGGTACAATTCGCTTTGGCTCGCCAGCGAACGTGCGTGCCAATCATTCGGAAATTCGGGGAATTTCGCGACAGATGGTGCATTCAATTGCACCTACAAGGAGAGTATTTTATAGTAAAAATGATTGTAGAATGGTACACTGAGAAAAAAAATTTACTAAATTTTAAAAAACGTTTGGATAATACTGTGAAGATATTTGTTTAAATTAAGCAATTATTTTCTAAAATTAAAAAAACAAATTTATATTTAAAACTTCTTTATTTAATTTTAGAAAATAATTACTTAATTTAAACAAATATCTTCACAGTACTATCCAAACATTTTTTTAAATTTAGTAAATTTTTTTCTTAATTGCACCTGCACGGAGAGTATTTTATAGTTAAAATGATTGTAGAATGGTACATTGAGAAAAAAAATTTACTAAATTTTAAAAAACGTTTGGATAATACTGTGAAGATATTTGTTTAAATTAAGTAATTATTTTCTAAAATTAAAGAAACAAATTTATATTTAAAACTTCTTTATTTAATTTTAGAAAATAATTACTTAATTTAAACAAATATCTTCACAGTACTATCCAAACATTTTTTTAAATTTAGTAAATTTTTTTCTCAGTGTACAATTATTATTGTAGAATTTTTTCTAACTGAGAAATAGACTATTCTGCAACAATTGACTATTGTTTCAAGTAGGATGTTAAGATAATTTAGTATAAATTAATATTAATAATTTAGTATAGTTTAGTATAGTTTAGGAAAAAAATAAAAGTGTATAAAGAAGTAGAAAATGTAAAAAGTAAAAAGAGTAAGAGATAAGATAATTTTGAATGTGAGGCTTCTGGCCCCTCGTATTGTCTATCTCTTTTTAATGACGTCAGAAGCGAGAAAATGCATGAAAATTCTATCTTTTTCTGACTTGAAGCTTAAGGTTTGAATCAGAAAGAGATAAAGAGAAAGAAGCAGGAAGCAAAGAGCATATTATAGATCAGGCTAAAGCCTGGTCTACAATATACTCTTTGCGTTCTCTTTGTTTCTTGTCTTCTGTCTTTTTCTGGCTTAAAGCTTAAGGTTTGAATCAGGAAGAAATAAAGAGAAAGAAGCAGAAAGCAAATAGCACATTATAAATCAAGTTTAAAGCTTAAGATTTGAGCCAGAAAGAGATAAAGAGAAAGAAGCAGAAAGCAAAGAGCATGTTGTAGATCAGGCTCAAGGAACAGTCGAGTATCTCGATCGATATGGAGAAATTCGCGGGACTGCTCGCAGAAATATCGAACGGCCCGATGGTGGCCCGACAACAGTCCGCGCACGGACGCACAGTTATGCAAGAACTCCGTGCCTTTCGTGCGTGAGATTTTAATGCACCGTGATGGACACGAGCGGCATAAAATATCGGGAACATAACCGAACGTGCGAGCGACGTCGAACTTCCTGCCGTCGTCGTCGTCGTCGTCGTGCGGCGAATTCGCTCCGTCGACGCGGAAAATGCCACGCAGCGAACCGCGCACGCGATTCGCCGGAAAAAGCGCAAGAAATTGTAGCTCTTACGCCGGGATAATGGATCGTTTGGGTCTCATTACGGTACAGCGTTCTTGCGCAGTCTGGCGACGCGAGTGATTCGCGAAATTTGCGTCCCTTCTTTCAAATCGCAAAAGCCGCGCGATCAAGTTCGTCCTGGCGATGATATCTCGTCCACGACACTGAAAAATTCATTTAGTTGAATTAACCAAAATTTGGCTAAAATAGGGTCGAACGAATGTTTGTGAGGGCCAGAATTTCGTTCTTTCTACCAAGGTTTTGTTCTCGGAAACTAAACCTGTTTCATTTGCATATCAAACCTTTGGTTCAAAGTATCAAATGTTGGTTCTCACAACCAAAACATTTGTCTCACCTTATTTTAATCAAATTTTGGTTAATTCAACTAAATGAATTTTTCAGTGCAATTTCTTCAACGGTGTTGGATATTAAGGCTCCTGGTCTCTCGCTTTGTCTATCTCTTTTTAATGACGTCAGAAGTGAGAAAATGCATGCTAAAGATTCTTGCGAAATACGTTGAAATAAAAATATATATCCATAAAGTAACATTTGCAGTCGATTAAACCAATTTGTAAACCAATTCCGTGCACTCCCCTTTTGCTCTAACAATCAATAATTTGTCGTAAATTAACGTGACATACAATTCATTTCTTCGCCTATTTCTATTCAGATTAAATTACAAAAAATTATTGATTGTTAGAGCAAAAGGGAAATGCACGGAATATCTTACAAATTTGTTTAATTGATTGCAAATGTTACTTTATGGATATACATTTTTACTTCAACATATTTCGCAAGAATTTGTAGCATGCATTTTCTCGCTTCTGACGTCATTAAAAAGAGATAGACAATGCGAGGAGCCAAAAGATTAATCAATGAAGATTCGCTTCGAAAAATGATCGGTCAGTCAATCATCAAAGTTAATCCATCGTCATATATGTGATCACGTATATAATTTAATCAATTATTATAATTTAACTGATAATCGACGGGATTAATTATTAACTAGAGTGTACGATCCATCCAACCAAAATTTAATTAACAATTAATTACGTCAGTCGGTTAAGTCATTCGTGATTTTATCTCTTACGATGAATTATAATTTTCGCTGGTTCGTCGATTGTCAGTCAATTGACATTTTTATCGATTAATTGCCTAATACTAGTCTCCGATGTAAACCGCGAGCGAGGTGAGAAGTGACGATTTGCGATGTTAAGATTTCGGACGCAAGCGATTTAAGCGATCGACGGGCCGTTCCTTTCGTCGGAATGAGGTCGATGAATTCTTAAATTTAGAGACTATTAATTTGCATAATCGTCGAGAATCATCTCGATCGCGAATCTTGTTGCGAAGAATCTCGTGGCGAAATCGGAAGGTTTCAGCACATGAAGAGAGAGAGAGAGAGAGAGAGAGAGGGAGAGAGAATCTGGAGAGGAAACGCCCCGGTGAGCGAGCATCTACGTGCCAACAGCACGCAAAGCCGTCACGCTCGTTAAGATTTTCGGCGGAGATCGCCGGATGTGTCTTTACGAAATTTCTTCATCCATGATCTCCGACGTCTATACTCTCCACTTCGAGTTCAAACTTTGCGTTATCCCTTGCGATCGCAAAGCAATTCTCGCGTCTCCTCCTGGCCACTAGAACCATCTTAATGCCGCACGACTACTTTCCTTCGCACTTGGAAACTACACGGAGAAAAATAATTTTGCTCTTTTAGCAAAATCGTCGTTGCTACTGCATATTCGTAGTGACAGCAAAAAAATTTAGTTGACGTAACTAATTTTACAAATTATTCGTTATCAGAGCAGAAGTAGTTTCGTTGCCAGGATAGAAAAAATTTGTTGAGTGTATTTGTTTTAAGAATTATATTAATTTGCTATTGATTAAAATAATGTATTCTTAGCAAATTTATTTGCTATCGGAGCAAAACTGCAACTGCTCATATAAATCATGGTTCTTATAACAAAATAATTTGTACACTGAGAGAAAAATTACCTTAAAATCAACTAATTTTACAAATTATTCGTTATCAGAACAGAAGTAGTTTCGTTGCCAGGATAGAAAAAATTTGTTGAGTGTATTTGTTTTAAGAATTACATTAATTTGCTATTAATGTAAAATAATGTATTCTTAGCAAATTTATTTGCTATTGGAGCAAAACTGCAACTGCTCATATAAATCATGGTTCTTATAACAAAATAATTTGTACACTGAGAGAAAAATTACCTTAAAATATTTTTTTGATGGGTGCCATTAACATATTTATTTGTTAACATTTTATTGTTTACTTAAATCAGGTAAACAATATTTGATTTAAATAAAGAGAATTTAAATTTAAGTAAAAATATGTTAATGGTACCCATCAAAAAAATATTTGTTGATTTTAAGATCATTTTTCCCTCACTGTAGATTCAGCAAATTATATCCAGCAAATAGTGATTAGTATTCTTAGCAAATCTTTTTGCTGTCCATATAATAACGAAAAGATTTTGCTAGGTCAGCAGAAAATTTGCTGGGCCAGCAAATTATTTTTCTCCGTGTACTCTCTTCCACTCCCACATCATGCCTAAAAAATGGCGAACAGGATGCGAAGCAATCAGGAATCATCGTGTTTTGTTCTAAGTTTGATTACACGAAAAAAAAAGATTTGCTAATATATGGACAACTAAAAATATTAACTGCAGAAGCAAATTTTCTTGCTTTCATAGTAAAAGTTATTTAGTTGTGAAAAAATTTGCTAATATGTATATAACTTTTACTATGAAAGCAAGAAATTTTGCTCCTGCAATTAATATTTTTAGTTGGCCATATATTTTTTTTCCATGTAAAAGAGAACTCTGCTCTATCTATCTACCTCTCTCTCTCTCTCTCTCTCTCTCTCTCTCTCTCTCTCTCTCTCTCTCTCT
>NW_022639480.1:151089-152869 GCF_010583005.1 Odontomachus brunneus
TCTCTCTCTCTCTCTCTCTCTCTCTCTCTCTCTCTCTCTCTCTCTCTCTCTGTGTCTGTGAATGAAGGAAGCGCACGTTTCATCCATCGCGACGGACCCATCACGGCCGGCACACTTCTGTCAGGTCAGCTCACTCGAGACAGCTCTAGTTTTCACAATGCAAAATAGCGGCGGGCCGTTGAATTAGATGGGACAAGTTACACAAATGTGTCTGCGGCGTGTTGCACGGCCGGCGCTACCAGTCGAGGAATTCCGTTACTGTGGCGAAACACGCTTTCCATTGACTTGCCGCGGCTCGCATTATAACTGTCATATTGCACGCGTTTCGCGTACGCATCGTACGCATCGTGATCCCGCTAGGACAACCGGAAGCACCGACCGGCGTTCGGAACAGAGTAGAGAGAGAAGGAGACGGGATCTCTACACCGCGTAGCACGCGTTACCTAAAGCGCATTTAATTTGTTATTATATAACTGAACGAGTACGAGTATCACGACGAATGCGTTCCAGTTGCAGGAAATTGCGAACGGTTTCACCGCGACTGTGTAAGGAAATTAAATAATCAACTGATCCGTGCGCTCTAAAAAATGCATCTTACATTGAGAGAAAAATTATCTTAAAATATTTCTTTGATGGGTGCCATTAACATATTTACTTAAATCTGACTTCTCTTTATTTAAATCAAATATTGTTTATCTGATTAAAGTAAACAATATTTAGTTTAAATAAAGAGAATTTAGATTTAAATAAACAGGTAATTTTTCGCTCGGTGTATGTTAAATATACACTGAGAAAATGTATTAAATTTTAAAAAACGTTTGTTTGGATATAACTGTGAACATATTTGTTTAAATTAAGTAATTATTTTCTAAAATCAAAGAAAGAAATTTATATTTTAAACTTCTTTATTTAATTTTAGAAAATAATCACTTAATTTAAACAAATATGTTCACAGTCGTATTTAAACAAAAATTAATGAAGAATATGAACGAACCAGAAAATTCCACTTGATGTTACCAAAATTCTGTTCAAACTAACCGGAAATCTTGTGTTAATTTCTTTGAAATATAAATTTTATTCATATTTCTTATAGCATTTCATTATAATCGAATTTTTTATTCATACGTTTTTAATCCATACGTAACTGTTTTTGTAGCAATTTAATGTAACGTTTTCTAAAATTTAATAAACTTTTTTCTCAGTGTATTTTACATTAGATTAGTCAGTTTCCTGGCACATGTGAATATTATGGCTGTGTTTATCTGAATAATGCCAATTTCTACCAACTTCGGTTAACTTAATCGGCTTGTTATTCCAACGGAATTGATCGATCACACCTGTCAATTCTGCTTAACGAGAAATGCGATTGATCTCAATTCCGCTGGAATAACCAACCGGTTATGTTAACCAAAGTTTGCAGAAACGTTTGCGTAAGTCTGAAACGAGTTAAATTCTGGTTAAAGTAAGTTGTGGAACTGGACTTGAGAGGCGGCCATTGCTGTTCCAGGGTTAACGAATCCTTCAAGAAGTTCGATAGGCGAAATGTAACGCCTATCGGGTCGTCAGTGTGCCGAAGTACAAGTTTCCTCGAACGATTGGATCGTGAGCTACGCACAAATGTATGCATAAATGCGCTCTTCCGGCAGAGAACCGTCGTTTTCCGTTAAGTTTGTTAGAAGACGCTACGACAGCGACGTTCGGCCTTTCTCTCCCTCTCCCTCTCTCTCTTTCTCTCTCTCTCTCTCTCTCTCTCTCTCTCTCTCTCTCTCTCTCTCTCTCT
>NW_022639480.1:152962-165922 GCF_010583005.1 Odontomachus brunneus
TCTCTCTCTCTCTCTCTCTCTCTCTCTCTCTCTCTCTCTCTCTCTCTCTCTTTCTTCCGATGGGGGACGATTGCGGTAATTATTCGTAGCATCGTCGTCGTAACATTCAGTCCAGGATAACGACCGCGGCGTCGCAATCGCGGCGCAATCGCCGGCCAGCAATCGAAGCGAATTTTAATAGGTCTCTCCCACTACTCTCCGCGCAATTAATCATTTAATACCGCGTCTCTCGTAACGCAATCGATCACGCTGCGTTAATAAATAACGGGGCTCGCGCTGGGAACGCACGTGCAAACTTGAATCCGCGCGACCTTCCTTCCCTCGCCTTCCATCATTCATTCTCGAAGCGTGTCAGGTCAAAGTGATCTCGAGAGTAAGGAAAACCCGCGAAATAACCGAGGATCGACAAAAACAGTTATGTATGGATCAAAAATTCGAATATAATGAAATGCTATGATAAGAAATATGAATAAAATTCATATTTCAACGAGATTAACCCAAGATTTTCGGTCAATCTGAACAGAATTTTCGTAACATCAAGCGGAATTTTTTGGTTCGTTCATATTCAACACTACACGCAAAACAAATTTCAGTTGGTGCAACCAAATAGGAACCAACTGAAAATTAGGTGATCAGAAGCTCTGTTATGAAAACTAATATTTCTGTTGTCGCAACCGAAAATATTCGTCTGAACATTCAATAATATTAGAACTCGGTTGAGGCAACTGAGAACAATTGACTATACAGAAGCTTCATAACGGAATTTTTCTGTTCCTACAGTCAAGTTTTCGTCTAGTCCCTGAGCAACCAAAAATTCGGTTGCACCAGCAGAATTTTTTTTCTCCGTGTACGACGATCCGCACCGACTTGCAACGAGAGTATCGCGCTGCACGCAGAAAAATGCATGCTGCACTCGAGTAAACGTTACTAGTCTCGGAACGATTTTATCAAAAAATTATTTCAGATTTCGAACACCACAAAATGGGCTGGAAGCTCATGAGAACTTGGTTCTTTTTATTCAAGTCATATTCTGGATTCTGATAAGCTTAGCATATTCATCAAAAGTATTAAAATGAAAATAAAAATTCGGTTTGCTTTTATCACACAAGGTCGAACTAGTTTTTTCCTTGATCAAGTTAAAATATTTTGGTAAGGAGGAGAGTACACGGGAAAAAATTTGATCGAAGTAACCAATTAGTGGAGAATATGAACGAACCAAAATATTTCAACACGGAAAAAACAATTCTGTTGGTGCAGTCGAATTTTCAGTTGTTCAGTGATCGAAACCTCGGCTGTAGGAACAGAAAAATTCCTTTATGAGGCTTCTGTATAGGCAATTGTTCTCAGTGTTTTAATATCATTGACAAGAAATATTACTATTCATAACAGAGATATCAATTCTAATTACCTAATTTTCAATTAGTTCCTACTTGGTTGCGACAAGAAATATTAATTTTCATAACAGAGATATCAATTCTGATTACCTAATTTTCAGTTGGTTCCTATTTGGTTGCGACAAAAAATATTAATTTTCATAACAGAGATATCAATTCTGATTACCTAATTTTCAGTTGGTTCCTATTTGGTTGCGACAAGAAATATTAGCTTTCATAACAGAGATATCAATTCTGATTACCTGATTTTCAGTTGGTCCCTACTTAGTTACGACAAGAAATATTAGTTTTCATAACAGAGATATCAATTCTGATTACCTGATTTTCAGTTGGTCTCTACTTGGTTGCGACAAGAAATATTAGCTTTCATAACAGAGATATCAATTCTGATTACCTAATTTTCAGTTGGTTCCTATTTGGTTGCGACAAAAAATATTAATTTTCATAACAGAGATATCAATTCTGATTACCTAATTTTCAGTTGGTTCCTATTTGGTTGCGACAAGAAATATTAGCTTTCATAACAGAGATATCAATTCTGATTACCTGATTTTCAGTTGGTCCCTACTTGGTTACGACAAGAAATATTAGTTTTTATAACAGAGATATCAATTCTGATTACCTAATTTTCAGTTGGTTCCTATTTGCAACTGAAGTTTTTTTGCGTGTAAGATCCGCGCGACTGCACGAGCGTCGCGCATGGTCTTGCCGCGGTGACTGGGTGTCCGCGGATCCGGATCAAGATCGGAGCAGCAGATGCATAAACGGAACGTGTTCGGCGTGGCGAGGAGGGCAAGCCGTCGCGCTATAACCGCGTCCGAGATCGGGATCCGGGCGTCCTTTGCGGACGTTCACGGGCGCCCGTGAACACGCTCGCCGAGGAATCCGGCACGATCTAGATCCACCACGTCGCCGTGGTCGCGCGTCTCGATTCTCCCGATCGTCGCGAGAGCCGTCACTTCTGCGAGATTACGCGCGTAGAAAAAAAGAGAGAGAAATAAATTTAACGGTATAATCGCGGGAAGACCTCGCGTTACGCAACGAAGTTACGTGCCGCGGGAGGAGACGCGCGCAGGCTCGGATATCTCGACTTGGCGATCGGCGGATCACGCGATTTACGATCCGAGTTCCGTTAGCTCGACAGCTACGCCTTCGGAGCCACCACGTCGGTCGAAGTTCGCGCGAGAATCGCGGAAGAATCGCGAAATTGGGAGGGACGAGGCCGCCATGAATCCGCGCGAGCGCACCTCGGGGGAGCGGAGAAAATTCCGACGAAATTGGACTGTGGGCTGGACGACTACGAAATTGTCGGGCTCGTCCTCTCGCACGCAATCCTGTCCGCGATTTAAAGGCTGTATCAAGCCGGCTCTCTTGACGATCCAGCCGCGGGCTGGAGGAACGGTATACGAAAGCGCGATCCGGCTCTCGAATAGTACTCCGGGGAAACGGCACTTCGCGCTTGTTCGAGATGCCTGAGTAATTGGCGGCCTTGAAAACACGGACGAATTGTGTAAGCGGTGCCAATCTCCAAAGCGCTGAAACGTATCGCACCATCGACGAAAGTCCCGAGATACTTCGCGCTGCGCTTCACCCCCAGTCGGAATTTCGATCCTCCTTTCGACCTCGATTATACCACTTAACGCCTACTTCGATACTACGAGGCTCATATCAAGAGCGATACTCTCATCGTTCCCAATTCTTCAGGTACTCGACAGTCATGATGAATGTACATGTAAAAAGGGACGCGAAGCCTAAAGTCTATCCAGTAATTCTAGATTCAGTAAACGTGTTTAGGTACACTGAGAAAAGATTGGTAACTACTACAAACTGCATTTAGTTACACAAATTCGTTGAATTCTTAATAACTAATACTAAATATGATAATAATTACCAAATATTTAATAGATCGGGAGTATGACGTAATTGCATTCACAGTAACATCAATTAAATAATTTAGTAATGGTTACTTAATGTTAAATATTTAATATGAAATATATTACAGTTATGAACAGATATTTGATAATTGTTATGAAATTGTTATATCCCATATAATAGAAAATTCAGTAAGTACGAGTTCTATTTTGTTAAAAATTCAGTAAGTACGAGTTCTATTTTGTTAAAAATATAAGTATGTTGCAGTACAACGAAAAATTCATTCATTTGCAGCTATTACATGGTTTCAATATCTATTATTACAGATGGTTGGTTGAACCTACCAAAAATTTTGTAACTATTACAAAATCGCTCATTTTGCTCAACTATTCAATTTTATTTTTATTTACCAAATATTTCGTTTTATTATTTTATTTAATTAATTATTTAGTTTTATTTACCAAATATATTCTGGAAGCAAATAAATTTTACTTCTGTCAAATAAATAATTTATTTTACAGAACTAAATTAATTAATAAGTATTGTCATAGCTTTGGCCCGCTATATTTACGTCTACCATTTAGTAATAGTAACCAAATGTTGATAATATTTACTAAATCCTTCTCTCAGTGTACAGAAAATTGACAGAAAATTATAGTTGCTTTCGGCGTCAACTATACCTTCTTGTGATTTTAATCACAAAAATAATTAGAAGAACCATCTTTTTAATAACACTTACTAAAACAATAGTTTTTCTATTTTTGTGGTTCAAATCACAAAAGAGTATAGTTGACGCCGAAAGCAACTATAATTTTCTCTCAGTATATTAATGAAGTTGTACTACCGATTAGTTATTACAACTCCAGCTAAGTTTACGTAATGAATTTACGATTATTGTCGCAATAAGCGTCGTAGAGATCTTCTAGTCGGAGTCAAGACAAAGTATAACGATTTCTGATTGGTCTGATTGACCCTATTCGCCATCTTTAAGGGAGCGGAAGTAAGAGAGGAACTCTAGCGGAAACGAGAGAGAAAGAGAGAGCTTCAAAACTGAAATGACAAAGCGCGCTGCAGCTTCTCTTTCACTCAATTCTCCCCTACAAGTGTCTTGACTCTGACTTGAGGAACTCTGGAGCGTCGTAATCGGCATTGTTACAGAACAACCTTCACGAGTGAACAAGCGACGTCGCACACTCGAATAAAAGACGCTGACGAATCGCTTAGATTCGACTGGTTCTCAGGAAAAAAAGAAACGCCGGCCTCAAATCTGACGATCCATAAACACGAGATCGCTACGTTGCGTCCAGTCCGAGTACTGTTGCGAACGTTTCACGGTCCGGCCGACCGTTCCGGTTCAAGAAACGGTACCGGCAGAAAACTCGAGTAATCTGACCGACTCGACTTCTTCTGGAGGACAAGACACTGCCAGGAGGTCCGCGTCCTCACCCCTCCTCCGTCCAGCGGAATTGTCTTTCGCGGCACAAAGGCATCGCGAATCACCCCCGTTGTTCTCGGTTCTCGCGCGATGCTTATCCGCGAATCGATGCATCGCACGGCCCTGGCCGGTTCCCTCGACGTGATCTCTCTCCGGTTTCCCTGTTTCGCGACCTCGACAAGAGAGAAAGAGAGAGAGAGAGAGAGAACAGACTGACAGCATCATCCGCTGCTTGAAAAGCGCGGATATTGCGTTTATTTCAGGAACTGATAAGCGACTGGCGTTACGCGAGCCTCGCGTGGGGAAGCAGGAGGGGTACGCTTCTTCATTTCCCTCTATTTGAAAAACGGCGTGCCCCCCTCCCCCCCTCCGCCCCGACCCGCTGCGCCCATCTGGGCGACTCTCCGCAGCCTTGGTGCACACCGACGCGCATCGGTGCATCCTGTGTGTACCTTGCGCGGCGACTCCCCTCGAGCCTTCGGCGCCTCTTCTTTATATCCGCACGTCCGCAGCGCGGAGGCCTCCGCCATCCGTTGCACGCTCTATCATTCGTTACGCTGTCCGGCTTACTTTAAATAATAATAAATCGCGACGGACTAAAACACGCGCGCACGCGTTTCCGTCCCGGCGCGAAGGTTTTTCGCCGGGTTCGATGGCTTTTGCGGTCCGGCAACCTTGACTCGCTCGCCCGCTCGTCGCTCTGCGTAGGGGAGGAGATCCCTGCTCTGGTTGCTCGCTCACAATGGCGCGTCTTCGACGGGAAGCGACGGGAAGCGGCCGTTCGGCTGAAGCAATCGATCGCGCTCGAGTGTTTAATTGCCCGGCTTTCGCACACGAGCGAGAACGGAACTGTGTCAGCGACGCGACGACTGGATCGCTGTTCAATTACCGGGCGTCATTGCGACCCGCGTAGCCCACTGATGGATGCACACCGTCGCCGGCACTCTGGCCTTCGTCGGCGCACACTTCGACGAGCGTCTGTGGTTCGAATTACGTCGCTGTTCCTCTCTAATGAGCACGGCGCATTTCAACGTGTGATATTCAAGTATTCCGCGGATCAGGTGTCCCGTCCAGATGTGCGAGGAAAAGTACAATTCAGAGGCTACCCGAATCGAAATTTTTATGTTACTTTGATGCTCTTAAGGGGATGCTGGAGCTGAAAACTTTACCGACAGAACACTGACATTTTTCTGCAAAGTTCACATCGTACACAGAATTACAAATGCTATTACGCAATGAAAGTACGTGCAAAGATAAATAGAAGCACATTGCTCGACATGTGATAAAAAATTTTTAATGTAAAATCTCAAGCTGTCGGTTAGCGTAATATTTGCCTGGCCCAAAAATTTTGAAAAAACATTGCTCTACCTTCGCATATGTATTTGGAAGCTTAAGAGGATGCTGAAGCTGGAAACTTTACCGACAGAACACTGACATTTTTCTGAAAAAGTTTACATCGTATTGGTTACACAGAATTACAAATGCTATTACGCAATGAAAGTACGTGCAAAGATAAATAGAAGCATTGCTCGACATGTGATAAAAAATTTTTAATGTAAAATCTCAAGCTGTCGGTTAGCGTAATATTTGCCTGGCCCAAAAATTTTGAAAAAACATTGCTCTACCTTCGCATATGTATTTGGAAGCTTAAGAGGATGCTGAAGCTGGAAACTTTACCGACAGAACACTGACATTTTTCTGAAAAAGTTTACGTCGTGGTTACACAGAATTACAAATGCTTTTACGCAATGAAAATACGTGCAAAAATAAGTAGCTCGATATGTGACGAAAACGGACAAAAAGTTTTTAATGTAAAATCTCGAGCTGTCAACGTAATATTTACCTAATCCAAAAGTTCCGCGGCTTGAACGTACCGAAAGTGTGCTCCAAGCAGAAAAATTTTGAAAAACATTGCTCTACCTTCGCATTTGCATTTGGAAGCTTAAGAATATCGCAAAAGTTTGCAAAAAAATTTCTACACATATGTGATTAGGTTTTCCGTTGAATAGGATAAAACAACACACATTCATGTAAGTTCTGTATATACAAGAAATACGAAAAGGATAGCGTGATTATGTTAGTGACGATCGTCTCTGCATTATCGACATTGTTCGAGTTCGTCATCGACTCCAGCATCCCCTTAAGGATATGATTTTTTAGGCTTTCGCGGCGTCCATGCATATTAGATTTGTTAAGAGAAAGAAAATAAAAACTCAATAACAATGATATCAATTAAATAATAGGAAAAAGGGCTAATTCGAGTTCAAGCACAGGATTAATAGTGCTATATATTAATTAATTATTTTACTTGTAATGCGTTCGTTTTGTAAACTTTGAGTTTTTTATATCACTGAAGAGGGTTCATGATTGAGCCGAAACGTTTGATTATTTATATTGAGTATTCATGTTCAATAAATATTGCTCTATTTCCTAACACAAGGAAGGTTTTACCCATATGGTACATAGCACTATTAATCCTGTGCCTGAACTCGAATTAGCCCTTTTTCCTATTATTTAATTCATATTAGATTTGGTTTCCGGGTTTGAGCCGCGTGAATTCATCTTTGATTCCGACGTTTCGCGAACATTTCAGTCCGCTTCATCAGGGGAGGAACGAGCCGATGCCTCAAGGATAGTTTGACGCCTATTTTGACGGTTTTGACGGTAACGGCGAAGTGGCGAGCAAACGGCCGACGCGCTGATTATGCACTCTGATGCAAAAGTGAGGAACCTTACGGAAAGCGACGTCGATCAGCTTGACTTCAGTAACTCGGCTGAAGCCTCGGCCTATGCACCGCGGTGTTAATTGCACGTCTCTGCGTTGTGTCTACATGCTAAGCGTACGTTTCGCGATGCGGTACGATCATCGGCGAGCGTTCGGCGCAATTACTTCGATTTAATAATATCCAAGGTCGCCGACGGTGCACATGAAAGTTCGCCGTGCGCGTTCGCGTGCGCTCGCTCGATGGTGTATCTCCAACGACGCTATTCGTCACCCGGGGACCCCCTGTTCTCTCACCTGTGCCTTCCCTCGCCCCCTCACCGCCCCGACGCCGTGAGTATCGTCGGCTCTCGAGCGCGAAACTTCTCGCTCGGCTGGCCGGTTCGCGAACGTAACGCTCGTTCGCGTAATTGATGACGGTAGAGAGTCGCGTCTATTTCTAGCCGCGTGGTGCGAACGCGCGTGTAGCCATCCCGCGATGCGTCAAGGGAGGCAGAGGAGGAAGCCGTCCGCCTTCCTCCAAGGTCCTTCCCTCGCATACCTCCGCTTCTCCGTTCCGTGAGAAGCCCGCTCGCTCGCTCATCTCTCACAAAAGGAATTCGCCGTGGATCCCATTATCTCGTCTCGCGATCGACGGATTCGTCCGTGCGCCAATTAGGACTTCTGCGATCGACCTGTTCCAATGAGAGATCGTATCCTCGATCGACTCCAATTGCACGCGTGTATCACGTGCTGTAAGATGAAAGTATGTACAGTACCTGGACGCTAATAGCACTGCCACTTGACTCTGAGTACATTGAGAGAAAAGACTGGTAACTATAACAAACTGCATTTAGTTACAGTTTGTTGAATCCTTAGTAACTAATACTAAATATGATAATAATTACCAAATATTTAATAGATCGGGAGTATGACGTAATTGCAGTAACATCAATTAAATAATTTAGTAATAGTTACTTACTGTTAAATATTTAATATGAAATATATTACAGTTATGAACAGATATTTGATAATTGTTATGAAATTGTTATATCCCATGTAATAAAAGATTCAGTAGGTACGAGTTCTATTTTGTTACCAGTGTAAGTATATTTTGTTGCAGCACAACGAAAAATTCATTCATTTGCAGCTATTACATCGTTTCAATATCTATTATTACAGATGGTTGGTTGAACCTACCAAAAATTTTTTAACTACTACAAAATCGCTTATTTTGCTCAACTATTCAATGTTTTATTTACCAAATATATTCTGGAAGAAAATAAATTTTACTTCTGTCAAATAAATAATTTATTTTATAGAACTAAATTAATTAATAAGTATTGCCATAGCTTTGGCCGGCTATATTTATATCTACCATTTAGTAATAAACCAAATTTTGATAATATTTACTAAATTCTTCTCTTAGTATACACTGACAGAAAAAAATAGTTGGAATAATTATAATCTCACTATATTTTATAGTTCGTTTTGGCCTCAAACATATATTTATAGTTCATCTAAACATGGAGATGTAGTAGAATGAACACAGATTTATAGTCACCATCTTATTACTCTATATATATGATAAAGCACCTTTTGGGAATATAGTTACATATACCTATATTTGCCAAATATTCCAATTGTATTGACTATATAAAATAGTTAATTTCTCTTACCATTCAATATTTGCCACCTTACCATATTTTTTATTTCAAATAATTATAATTCTTGGTAAAAATTGTACACGGGTCAGTTATACTATACTTGTATAGTATATTATATTGTATATTATATTGTAAATATTACAAATATTATGGTAACATTTACTATAAAAATTATATTCCTAACTATATTTTTACTATGCCATTATAGTTCCAAATATCATACATTTTTCTCTCAGTGTAGACTTATTATTTTGGTCTTTAAATATGAAGGCTTAAGGGCTCAAAAATTACCACTTTTTATGAATTTTTTCCTCCAAAACTATGCGGGCGACAAATCCCAAGCTTTGTATGGTTACGCGCGCTGAACCAACCCAGAAATCAAAGCAGAAACCAAGCATTTCATCACATCGCGGAAGTCTGAAGTATACGAGTATTCTACGTTGAAGATTTAAGTAGTCCCAATTAAAATCCAAAACAACAAGAATGTCCAGAATTAGGTACCGGTGTTGTTAGTGTTCACAGGTGTTGGTACTTTAATCTTCTCTCAATGCGACCGACATGAGAGACGCGGGACGGAGCGAATAATCGAGCAGAATTTCGCGCGGCAATAAATCACAGCGTGAGACGAAGAAGCGTCACGGTGATGACGCCAAGGCCCCAAGTGGCTCGCCACAACGAGCTTGACAATCAATATTCATAAGAAACAACATATGAGGTTAGCGGGAAGATTATAAAACTCTTGGGGGGAGAATAAACTCGTCGGCCGTTGGTCGGCTTTGCGCATTTCTAACGGCTCCTCCGCTCGGCCAAATTGATTCTTACGCAAACGACGTCTGGCCGCGGAGCTACGGCACGGATGAATTGTCGTGGATTCCACATGAGCTGTACCGTTATCGGTTCAGACCGTACAGTCTCCAGCCGCTCCTCTACCGAGGAAGATCCCCTGCAGAAGTGAAGCAGGGTGCTCGCGAAACGTCGCGAATCGCCACGAAGAACGCGGCGCCAATCCGGAAGCCCGGTCAAGCAAATTGGAACAATCGATAATTCTGGTCGATATACGGCGCTCATTTGTCAATATATAATTTCAATGTCGCTGTAGAAACCAGAGTTGTAAAAATATCAATAAAATTCGCCTCAATTTAATAATTGATTTGAGTAAATAATTTCCAATTTAATTAATTGACGACTAATATAAACCTATTCAGTTAAAAGTATTTCAATTAATTACTGACTTCAAGAAATCTAATCAAAAATCATTCAATTAACGATTGATTTGAAAGAATTCAATTAAAAACTGTTGAATTAACGATTAAAACGAGCGAAAGTAATTAAAGATTATTCAATTAACGATTGAACATAGTCAATATAATTAAGAGTTATTTAATTGACAATTGTTCAATCGTTAATCGAGTAATCTTTAATTACTTTCGCCCGTTTTAATCGTTAATTCAACAGTTTTTAATTGAATTCCTTCAAATCAATCGTTAATTGAATGATTTTTAATTAGATTTATTGAAGTCAGTGGTTAATTAATATATTTTTCATTGAATAGGCTTATATTAATCGTCAATTAAATTCGATAATTAATTGAAAAAGTAATTAATTACTCGCAATTCTGGTAGGAACTAAAGAACTGAGAATTTCCGTTTTCTTTAGAATGCCAAGCCACAGATTAAAGATTTCATGCAATAACATGCGACGTGCAAGTTGGCTACCTTTGGTCCTAATTGTATTTTTTTATTATTCTAACACGGAAATTGTTTTCTTGACCATAATCTACGGGAGTTATTCTTATATGCAATTATAGTTGTAAATACCAAACATTTTTTTCTCAATTTACACTCCAAGGTTTATAAGTTCTGGCAAAAAAAACATCTCTCGCGCTGCTTTAAAACTTGATCTATGTGTTATTTCCTTCCTGTTACTTTTTCTTTATCTCTTTCTGACTCAAACTTTAAACCTTAAACTAAAAAAAGACAAAACAAGAGACAAGAAGCAAAGAACACATTGTAGATCAGACTTAACAGTCGAGATCAGCTCAACTCGTTCAGAAATTAGGCATCACGACTTCAGGTAGCGGTGGAAAACGTTTTCAGCCGAAAATTACGTCAGAGTTTCGGGCTCAGAGCATGAGGCTCGCTATATTCATCGTAGACCCAGGGCTATTAACCAATTTCGCCCGGCTATTTGTCGGCGCTCTCAGCTTCCGGGGAGAAGCGCGGCGAGCCGTAACGCGCCGCGGCGCGTCCGAGGCCGCGTCGAGGATCGGATCTCGATCGGGGACGCGATCGCGCGGAAGATCGCTTCTTTCTTGGCGATTCATTGTCCTCCACCAGATTACCCGTGACTCGTTCGACGCGAACAAACGACGCGGGCACGCGGCCCCGATGGACGGAAAAGACAAAGCGGACGCGCACGGACGGCATGCTGGAAACGCAACATCACCGCGCTGCACCGTCATTGGCATCGATTCGCGTCAAACGAGACGAGACGAGACGAGACTTCGGCAATTCGTCGTTCCCATCGAATGCCGGCGATACCGGTGACCGGGAAATTCGCCGACATACGAGTGTATGAAGTTGGCACCCCACTTTTTGAAATTTATAATTTTGAAAGTTGTTCCAGATTGTTCTGACTTTGTACCACATTGTTCCAAAGTGATATTGCTTCATTCGAAACGGTTTTCGAATAAAACAAAAAAAATGATTTTTTGAGCTGGCACCCCACTTTTCGAAAATCGAACATTCTCATACCGCAATAGATTGTTCTAGTTGTTCCAAACATTGTTCCAAAAGGACAAATCCGTAAGTTGAATTATAAGTCCAAAAAGTGAAAAAAATGTTTTTGACTTGGCACCCCATTTTTTGAAAATAAAGCATTCCGATACCGATATAAATTGTTCTAGTTGTTCCAAACATTGTTCCAAAAGCACAAATCAATAAGTTTAATTATAAGCCCGAAAAATTAAAAAAAAGTTTTTTGACAAACAGTCTATCGGACCAAGAGTAAACTTATACTATCTTTCTTGTTCCAACCGAGATCTTTTTGTTCTGAGTTGTTCTAGGCTTAAGAATTATAGTTCTAGAGTATGAGACTCATAAGATCATTCGTTCTCCGAAAATTCGTAAAAAAATCGATTTGACAGTACTCGACGTCAAGAGTAAACACGCTACGATGACGCTACGATGACGCTACGAGTCTCATACTATAATTCTTAAGCCTAGCACAACTCAGAACAAAAAGATCTCGGTTGGAACAAGAAAGGAAGCATGTGTTTACTCTTGACGTCGATTACTGTCAAATCGATTTTTTTACGAATTTTCGGAGAACGGATGACGCTACGAGTCTCATACTCTAAAACTATAATTCTTAAGCCTAGCACAACTCAGAACAAAAAGATCTCGGTTGGAACAAGAAAGGAAGCATGTGTTTACTCTTGACGTCGAGTACTGTCAAATCGATTTTTTTACGAATTTTCGGAGAACGAATGATCTTATGAGTCTCATACTCTAGAACTATAATTCTTAAGCCTAGAACAACTCAGAACAAAAAGATCTCGGTTGGAACAAGAAAGATAGTATAAGTTTACTCTTGGTCCGATAGACTGTTTGTCAAAAAACTTTTTTTTAATTTTTCGGGCTTATAATTAAACTTATTGATTTGTGCTTTTGGAACAATGTTTGGAACAACTAGAACAATCTATATCGGTATCGGAATGCTTTATTTTCAAAAAATGGGGTGCCAGGTCAAAAACATTTTTTTCATTTTTTGGACTTATAATTCAACTTACGGATTTGTCCTTTTGGAACAATGTTTGGAACAACTAGAACAATCTATTGCGGTATCAGAATGTTCGATTTTCGAAAAGTGGGGTGCCAGCTCAAAAAATCA
>NW_022639480.1:165932-176589 GCF_010583005.1 Odontomachus brunneus
ATATTGGAGGGTCAAATTTAAACCAATTTCTTGAGTTAAATAATATTTAGTTATTTTTAACCATCATGTGTGTCAAAATTTACTATTTTAACACAAAACATGTGTTTAAGAAAACAACCACATCTAATCAACCCATTTAAAGCAATATTAAGTCATTTTTTACTAAAACAAAGGTTACATTAACGTGCACATAATAAAAAATAAACTAAATTTTAGTCAAATTTAATACATTTCTCAAGTTAAATTATTTAACTCCATTACATTAGTTAAATTAACGACATATTTAGTAGGAGCAGTGGCGACTTATAGGAATGGTTAAAAATAACTCAAATTGAGTACAATTTGACCCTACGGATTTAACAGTGCAAGAAAAGTCGACTCTCGTTTCCGCGGGGACGCAGTCGAGAGGTCCGGCAAGGAGGACTCGTGAACGGGATCTGCCGGGGACTCTAATCCGAGGAAGTGCTTTTAATTCTCCACTCACATTCGGCCGGCTAACGGAACGCGCCGCCGATCGTTAACCACGGTTTATCGTGATTGCGCGCGCCAGGTGTTGATTTTCGCGTGCAGAAACGGATCGCGAAAACCGATCGGAATAAATTCGCGGATAACGGAACGGCCGAGCGAGCGAGCGAGCGAGCGGAAAAGGGGCGCACAGGGGAGAGGGAGGCCACCACCGCCGTTGACCGTTTAACGATCCCGCGATCGTCATTAAGCGGAATCATTTATAACCCGCTCGCTCCCGTCTTATATTTACGGTCCTCCCGCTGACGCTGCCCGCGGGTCGTCCGGAATAATTGCAGATTTACAAGCATACGGTTACACGCCATCTCGCGTGCAGTACACGTGCGCGACCGCGTTCGCGCGCTCACACACACACACACACACGCACACGCTCGCCAGTCACTCTATTGTGGTGAAGTCATGCCGACGAGAGCAAGTTATCGGCAAGGTCGGCGGAGTCAACGGTAACCAGTTGGATGTACAACCGGATCGAAATTGCGGCGACTCGACTTGTTTGCCGAGCAAGAACGAACAAATCCGATGTATCGCGAAATGTTAATTGCGATTCCTCCCTGGGAAGACTTCGCCGGCGCTCGATCGTTCATCCTTCGTCGGCCTGTCGGCGCGCGTCACGTTAATTCATGTACGTTTAATTATTTAAGAATACGCGCGCGATCATCGAAGTCCCCGATCCCTCTCGCCGCGGCCTGCTTGATTTACGACGTAGAGAAGCGAGAAGGTACACGTTAAAAGCACAATTGACACGCTCGTTACCGTTCGAGCCGATTGGCGCAACTCGTACTTATGTGCGGGCCAATCGTGCCTGTCTCCTCCGCGCATCTATCGCGTTTACGCTTTACGGTTCTTCATTGATCGCTCGAGCAAAAAGGGAAGTGTTACTTTGAAAGGGCTATCTCTTGCGCGAGTGTCCGCTTGATCGATCGCGAGCGCCATTTCGTGAACGGATCTTTTTATTTCGACGTGTGCACTTTGTCCGAATTTTTAGCGCATATTCTCTCTCGCCTCTGACGTCATCCATCAGGAGATTCCGCGGCGAGGGGGGAGGGGGGGAGGCCCCTCGATCCGGCGCGATATTAATAATGGCTCTCGCCGCGAGAGAAACAAGACACAACGCGCAGTACGAGAAGGTACATCCCTCGTTCAACGTGATGACCAATTTGTTATCTCGGGGCTAGGGGCTGGCCGAGCAAAAGGTCCGACGAATGGCTGGATCTTTGAGAATGAAAAGGGAAAGAAAAAGGAGCGAGTCATTACACGGTGGGTCCATGTCGGGGCCGGGTCGGATTGATCGGCCGCCGTGACACAACTGCGTTGTAATGATGAAATTAGATTAAAAGATAACGACGTGTGTGCCGAGTCAACGGTACGCGCAAAGTAGATTAGCCGCGTGAGCATCGAATTAACGTGAGGTTAAGCGAATAATTAATTCGACCAGTCGTGACGGAGGATCGATCGTGATTGGGATCGGCCGTTATGACTAACGACGACGACGGCACGGTATTCGCGAGTGACTTTCCCCGTAAAGTCATCGCGAATAAATCACGACACGATCGTAGAGGACGGATTATATTGCGAGCCGATGTGCGCACACGTGTGTAACATCGTGGCTCCGAGAGATACCGATTACCTATCGGACACTGCGAACACGTGCGTGGGTGTTCCCCGTGCGCGAGAAACCGACGAGCGTTTCGTAGGCCTACGTGGTGGATGGATTTGCATACGGCGAGAGATTTCTCGCGAGAGAGCTAACCTAGACCGGAGAACTCTGCGCTGTGAGGGAAAAACGTATGGTAACTGTTGTCCTTGGAGTTTAACCCTACCTCTTTCCGTACAGCAAATTTGTATTTGTAACATCGGCCAATAATGTAACGCTCACTTCTCCTAGTGGCTACACTGAGAACAAAATTTACTAAATTTCGAAAAACATTTGTTTGGATAGTGAAGATATTTGTTTAAATTGAGTAATTATTTTCTAAAATTAAATAAAGGAGTTTTAAATATAAATTCGTTTCTTTAATTTTAGAAAGTAATTACTTAATTTAAACAAATATCTTCACAGTACTATTCAAACGTTTTTTGAAATTTAGTAAATTTTTTTTCTCAGTGTAGATAAGTAAGTTTGCTGATGATTAAACAATTAAAATTACGATTATGAGATGAAAAATCTCTATAAGTTTGGAAACACGGATAAAAATAAGGATATTAAAATGGGTATTTTATAATAATTCTGTTTAGCACTTACATTTACAAGATCGGCATTTATGTCCCTTGATAAAGCAAAGTTTTAAGTTTAAGAATCCATTTTTTGTGTATTGCTGTGCGATGAAGTTTAATGGAGTCAACCGAAATGAAAATGCTCAATTTTACTTTAATCCTTACACTAAGAAAAAAATTTACTAAATTTCAAAAAACGTTTGTTTGAATAGTACTGCGAAGATTTGTTTAAATTAAGTAATTATTTTCTAAAATTAAAAAAACAAATTTATATTTAAAACTTCTTTATTTAATTTTAGAAAATAATTAATTTAAACAAATATCTTTACATTACTATCCAAACAAACGTTTTTTGAAGTTTAGTAAATTTTTTTCTCAGTGTAGTAATATGGAAACAAAATTGTAGAGAAATTTTTTCACAAAGTAAATTGTATAGAAAACTTCAATCTTTTACAGGGAAGAAACTAAAATTTTCTCAGATTTTTCTTGCGTTCGTGGCATTTCTCAAATTGAGAAATGTTTGATAATTATTAGATATTACATTAGATTTTGAAGAATCAACGAGTTTCAACCTTGGCTTGCTTTGTCCTAATTGTCAAGTTCCAATCTTCAATCGTCAATCGTCAATCGGCAATCGCTAGTGTAATTTAGCCTTTATAAGAACGAAATAGACAAAGTGGAAAATTTCTTTTTCAATTTGAGACAACAAACGCAAGAAAAAATCTGAGAAAATTTTACTTTCTTCCGTGTAAAAGATTGAAGTTTTCTATACAATTTACTTTGTGAAAAATTTCTCTACAATTTTGTGTTGCCGTATTACTAAGGGTTAAAGTAAAATTGAGCAATTTAAATTCGATTGCTCATGACTCCGTTAAACTTCATCGCACAGCAATACAGAAAATGGATTCTTAAACTTGAAAGTTCGCTCTATCAAATGGCATAAATGGCGATCGTGTAAATGTATAAGTGCGAAACAGAATTACTCTACTATAAAATATTCATTTTAATATCCTTATTTTTATCTGCGTTTCCAAACTTATGGAGGGTACTGTAGTTGCTAGACTGACGTGATTTCGTGGCTAAACATCGACGAGTTTCAATTTCTACCAGAATAGTAAACTAAAGATATAGCCTATCCGTCCCCTTTTAAGCTCCCTTTGCGTGCAGAGGGTTGAATTTATAATGCGAAGATTGCTAACGCTCCGGGCACTGCCTATTTTATTTGAACATCCTCTCTCTCCCTCTGTGAAAATTTGCTCTCCTATCATTATGTCGTAGCGAGCGATTATCGTCGGGGCATTGTTTAGCGTGCCACGCAAACGGTTGTTTCTTCAGAGAAACCGCGCCTTCGACGAAAGTGCTTCGTTTTTTTTTTTCGTCTTTGTCTTCGCACTCACGAGGGACCATCAGGTGTATCTCGCTTTATTATTCGCATACGCGTCGCAACGTGCGCGATTGCATTTCCATGCATGCGTCGGTTAGCCTCTCGCCTATTATCGCGCGTTTGAATATTTAATATATCGCTCCTCTTTCCTTCTACTTCCTTTTCACACACTAACAAGGAACACTCAAAGAGGCAACTCAAAAAATTCTGAAACTTTGTGTGCAAGCAGAGTAGTTCATCCATAACACAAAACTATTTTTCGTGCGGAATTTTAGTTTTAAGGGATAAAACACCCCTTTGAAAAAAAATCGGTTTTTTTCTTTTGAAGCGAATATCGTCGAAACTATAAGAGATAGAAAAAATTTTCCAAAGTGAAAATTGAATGATTTCAAGAGTACTTTAGAACTATAATACAAAAATTTTTTTAAATTGTTTATTTATTGTGTACCCCCAATCCCACCCCTTTATTTAAAAAAATTTTTTTATTACAATTCTAAAGTACTCTTGAAATCATTCAATTTTCACTTTGGAACATTTTTTTTATCTCTTATAGTTTGGATGATATTCGCTTCAAAAGAAAAAAAAACCGATTTTTTTCAAAGGGGTGTTTCACCTCCTAATTCCGCACGAACAAAAAATAGCTTTGTGTTACGGATGAACTACTCTACTTGCATACAAAGTTTCAGAATTTTTTGAATTTTTGAGTTGCCTAATGTTCCTTGTGAGCTTCACACTGTGAAAGAAAACGCGAACGTCGAAAAGCAAACGATACTCCGTATTTTTCACGCACACACGGCCGTCTCGGCCATCCGGCACTGCAAACGACTCGGTGAAATCATCGTTTTCCGCTAGAAAAAATTCCGACGTTAATTGGTCAATTTTTCTTACTCGAGAGTGTCCTAAAATCACGAGGTAGAAACTGCTGCGCGGAACACGGAGGAAGGGGATTACGCGAATAATGGCTTCCAATAGCGAGTGAATCGTGCCGTAGCTGGCGGTCGGTGTTGGCTTAAATTCTGATATTCTCTTGATTCCTGAGAAAAAGCCACATTGACACAATGGTAGGAGCAGCGAGGACCGCGAACGCGACGCCTCGTAAAAAATCCAGGACGTGCGAATCGGATTGTCCGCATTTAACTGCCGCCGTCGGTCGCAGTTGGCGTATTTGAATTTCGTCTTTCTCTCGAAGGAATTTTTCACACCGCCTCCACTCGTGCCGAATGACGAGTGCCGTTGTCACTCCTTAACGAGCGTCTCTCTCTATCCGTCTACGATTCTTTCTGATATCTTTAATTATATCTATAATTCTGTTCGATCTCTCTCTCTCTCTCTCTCTCTCTCTCTCTCTCTCTTTCTCTCTTGCTCTTTTTCCCATATTTATCTACAAATACAACTTTGTAATTGTATCTATAGTTATCTGTAGTTATGTAGCATCCTCAGCCTTTATCTATAATTATATCTACAGCTGTAATATCCTTAATCGTCGCAAGGACAGGTAATTAATTAAATCTTCAAGTCGACCTATTCTTATCCACCACCGTCGTATCGGCAAAGAGAACCTCACAGTCTTTTATATGACTGTACGAGGATATTATCAGGCATTAATCGATCAACATTTTCTTTAATTAAAATAATCAGCTATTAATAAGCGGAATTAATCGTCGTACATGTAATCACAAATAATTTAATTGACCGATAAAATTATAATTAATTAATTAAGTGATTTTATATATGATGGTTGATGAATTTTGACTATTAATCTACCGATATTATTTTAGAAAAAGAGACACAGAATATCTTAATCGATTAATGCCCAACATTGTTCGAGAGACACGATCGCACGCGCACTGAAAGAAGAAAATGGTTAATCTAAAAAAATTACACTGAGAAAAAAATTTACTAAATTTCAGAAAAAGTTTGTTTGGATGCAACTGTGTGTCAACACATATTTTTGTTTAAATCAAGTAATTATTTTCTAGAATCAAAGAAAGAAATTTATATTTAAAACTTCTTTATTTAATTTTAGAAAATAATGATTTAATTTAAACAAATACGTTCACAGTTGTATCCAAACAAACGTTTTTTGAAATTTAGTAAGTTTTTTTCAGTGTGGTTATTTCTTAACCACATATTTTTGTAGTAAAATAGAAACATACATATACATATAAAATTATCTAGATTAGATAATAGCATTTAATAAAAACTTGAAAATTTGAAGAATTCGCTACAGTAATTTTACTATAAAATTCTCTCTCCGTGTAAGCGAGCTGAGAACGGGATAATACGTATGTACGTGATAATAGGGACGCAGTAATAAACGAAATAATCTCGGTATCACGTGGAAATGTGGAGCGCGCTGGGTTTCTTTTTATCAGGGCAGAACGGAACAATTTCATTTTCCGACGGCCGTAGAGGATGCTCCAGCGGAACAAACAGCAAAAAGCAAGAGCGACCGCGGACTTTAACGGAGACTTTCGATTCTTCACTGTCGAGAGGAAAATTGTGTGTGTTCGTCTCGCTCATTAATCGTCACCTGATTACGTTCACGCATCCGTTATGGGTATCGCTGGAATTACCAATCTACTCGCGATTCGGATGCCTCTCCCTTTCCATTATTACTGTGTATGAAGCTCAGTTATTGTATAAAATACCTAGATATTCTACAGAATGTCTGTCAATTCGTTAAAAATTCGTCTCGTTCTAGACTTAAGTTACACCAGTCTAGCGTCTGAAAATTAAGCGTATTTTTGGGAATTTTTTATGGGCAAACAAAGAAAAAAATTGAAAATTCGTTTGGAAGACTTTATTCCACAGGTTTTAAAGTGTATATTCAAATTTTTATGTTAACGTATATTACAAAATGGCGGCGCTACAGTCTTGTGAACATGAGGGGGTTTTTCGAAACGGGGCTCTAGGACTTGCAGTATAAGTGTCGCAAATGTTGATCTAGAATAAAAAACCATAATTTTCCGTCATCCACATGCCAATAGCTAGAGAAGTACGTAGGGGATTTTTGATATATTGAAAATTACGCATTTTATAAACAATTTTCGACGAAATTTTTAGGGTACAAAATGAAACTTTTTCCTTAAATCCCACTTCTATCAAAATAAATATTTCAAAAATCTCCTACGTACTCTTTTCTAACTACTGACATGTAGATGACGGAAAATTTTTGTCTTCTGTTCTAGATTAATATTTGCGACATTTATGCTGCAAGCCCTGGAATCTCGTTCCGAAAAACATGCTCATGTTGACAAGGCTCTAGCGCCGCCATTTTGTAATATATGTTAACATAAAAATTTGTACATACACTTTAAAACATGTACAATAAAGCCTTCCAAACGGATTTTCGATTCATTTCTTTGTTTGCTCACAAAAAATTTCCAAAAATCCGCTTAATTTTCGAACGCTAGAGTGGCGTAACCCTTTAAAATGTTGTCGATTCTCTCTCTCTCTCTCTCTCTCTCTCTTTTTCGAACAAATTCTGCGGAGATGAGATCGGCGCGGCTTTCTCTTCCAGATTGCCTCCCGGAAAAAATCCGACTGGCTTCCCCAGATCCGCGAGGAAATTCGTGAGGGACGATTTCGTCGCGAGTGTAAAGGCGACTTCTCTCCGACTTCGTGCATCGCGCACGAAACGCCGTATTTCCTCGCTCGATTCGACGGGTGAAATTCTAAGCGACCCGCGACCGTGTGAGGTAAAAGGCTGAAAGTGTCCGCCGCCGCCGGTTACAGGGACTTTCGATTCGCCGTCGATGCCGACGAGGAGGACGGTCGCCGCGCCGTCCCGGTTATAATCGTCATCTCGTTTCATGCCGTTTACATCTGGTCTCGCCCTCTCTGTTCTGCTCGCGCGAACGCGGCTCACTCCTTTCCACATGAGAATCTAGGTCGCACGGCTGCGTTCACCTTCCAGCAAAAGCAATGTCTTCCAAGGAAGGTCGTCGCTCGTCTGGAAAGGCTCTCTTCCGTGCCCAAGAGTACACGACGCTTTTCCCTCTCGTTTAATTATCCGTCCGGCTCGATTAGTCGCCGCGCTCAATCTCGGTCAGCGTGAGAAAAATTTACGAGTGGAAGAAATAAAGAGGGAAACCGACCCTGCCGCCTTTTTATCGGCTATTAATCCAGGAGCCGTGAAATATAGAACAGATTTTCGCGCGGGTTAGCGATAATTGAACATTCAATCTTGACTAATCGATTCTGTCGATATTTACGAGTCCAAGTTTCGTCTACACCGACCTCGTACGATTCAATAGCGTTTGCGTGTTTAAGGGCATGCAAAGTGGATGACTTCACAAATGTCGATAACGTAGAAACGATCGTTATTAACACGATCACATTATTCTTTTTCGTATTTCTTATTACTAACACAATCACACTATTCTTTTTCGTATTTCTTATACATGTAAATCTCATATTCTCATCAGTCCTATGTTTAATGCGTTGGAAATTTATTTTGAAGTTTTTGAAATCTGGTTGGTTCCAATGCAAAATACAAAAAATTAAAAATTCTAGGAAAATTCTTTTTTATATCCTAGTAATCCTCCTGAAGTGTTAAGAAAAGATTTGATACTTTCATATATCAATTTTGAAAGCGCTTGGCTTAGGACAGTAGTAATAGTAGATTGCGGTAGTAATAATAGATTCGAGTAGTTCTTGGTAATGTTTTTGCCAACGACAAAGGGGACTCCTGTCATTCGCCCAGTTAGATCCATTTCAGTTCCTACTTTGATAAGCCTGTCCGCCTCCTCGTTGGCTATTACAGCCTGATGGCTGGAGATTCAAGTTGGGGTAATGTTTTTATTAGCTTTACTCAGCTCTTCTATCGCTTTTTTTGCAGTTTCAAACCGCCAATGATTTCATAGTGGTTTTAGCAAGCGCCGTTAGCGCCGTTTAGCGGCTGCCTTGCTGTCGGAACAGATATATATATGCCTCTATTTTCCACTTCAGTGAGATTCTAGAATTCTACGCATCCTGGGATGGCCAGTACTTCGGTTTGAAAGACGTAGTTAAGCCATAGAAATATTTTCCCTATAATTTATATTAAGCTCATAGAAACTACGATGACTACCAATACGATGTAAACTTTGACAGAAAGAAAATCAGTACTTTGTGGATGGAGTTTTCAGATACGGCATCTTTGTAAAACGCGTGACTGACCGATGTCCGGGCGAATCAGCCCGGAAAACTAATTAAAGATAATGATTCCGAGAAAGTACGTACACGAGAGGACGATTACTTTCCAATAATTACTCTCTTACCAGCAAACTATTATATTTCGTTAATTCAAGCATATCCTCGAATCATTGTCATCAGGCGTATTGTGCCGTCATTAGAAAGTGCATCATGTCGAAAGCGTCCACTTTTATCTGATTATCCGGCCACTCTGGCCTCTCGAGGAGCGCGCGCGCGCGCGCGCGAGATTTTTCCACGGGAGAAAATCCACCTGACGAGGTTTATATCGCGGCCCGTGGAAGGAGAAAAAAGGAAAAAGCACGCGGGAAGAAAAAGCGTGGCGAATTTTCTTCGAGTCCGTGCGTGCACGCGGGATTTTAACGCCTAATTGATTCGCTCTAATTAGTTGCCGCCCTCGCGGACACAATTAGAAAGTAAGTCTCGTGTATTGTGTGTACTCACACGTCGGCAATTGCTGAGGTATCTGGGCTGCGTGTGCGCTGCTGCTGCTGTGCCTCGTTATTGTGATCTGGAAAGAGGGGAAAGGCATGTTTTAGATCTTCTCGCTTAATAAGATACGATTGTTAGCGGCAACTTAGCTACGCGCTGTATCGTTGACGACGTCGCTCCGCGGCGTGTGCGTGCGCCGAGGAGCGTATATCCGAACGCGCAAATGAATAGCGCGAAAGCAGTACACGATATATTGTAATATCTACACGCCTGTAGTGACACACGCACATACATACACGCGCATGCACGCAGATAAGAATAGTGTTGTTATATTCTACTTGATAACTGTACGGAGAAGAATAATTTTGCTCTTTTTAGTAAAATCGTCGTTGCTATTTGTAGTAACATCAAAAAAATTTAGTTGATGTAACTAATTTTATAAATTATTCGTTATCATAGCAGAAGTAGTTTTGTTGCCAGGATAGAACAAATTTGTTGAGTATATTTGTTCTAAGAATCACGTTAATTTGCTATTGATACAAAATAATGTATGCTTAGCAAATTTATTTGCTATTGGAAAATTGCAAAATTGCAACTGCTTATATAAATTCATCATGGTTCTTGTAGCAAAATAATTTATAGATTTAGCAAATTATATCCAGCAAATAGTGATTAGTACTCTTAGCAAATCTTTTGACTATCCATATAATAACGAAAAGATTTTGCTTGACTAACAGAAAATTTGCTGGGCCAGCAAATTATTTTTCTCCGTGAAGTTAAATCATATATCTATCTTTGTCTAAATTAAAAGAAAAACAAAGACACACGGAGAAAAATAATTTTGCTCTTTTAGTAAAATCGTCGCTGCTGCATATTCGTAGTGACATCAAAAAAATTTAGTTGATG
>NW_022639480.1:176599-181978 GCF_010583005.1 Odontomachus brunneus
CCTACGTGGTGGATGGATTTGCATACGGCGAGAGATTTCTCGCGAGAGAGCTAACCTAGACCGGAGAACTCTGCGCTGTGAGGGAAAAACGTATGGTAACTGTTGTCCTTGGAGTTTAACCCTACCTCTTTCCGTACAGCAAATTTGTATTTGTAACATCGGCCAATAATGTAACGCTCACTTCTCCTAGTGGCTACACTGAGAACAAAATTTACTAAATTTCGAAAAACATTTGTTTGGATAGTGAAGATATTTGTTTAAATTGAGTAATTATTTTCTAAAATTAAATAAAGGAGTTTTAAATATAAATTCGTTTCTTTAATTTTAGAAAGTAATTACTTAATTTAAACAAATATCTTCACAGTACTATTCAAACGTTTTTTGAAATTTAGTAAATTTTTTTTCTCAGTGTAGATAAGTAAGTTTGCTGATGATTAAACAATTAAAATTACGATTATGAGATGAAAAATCTCTATAAGTTTGGAAACACGGATAAAAATAAGGATATTAAAATGGGTATTTTATAATAATTCTGTTTAGCACTTACATTTACAAGATCGGCATTTATGTCCCTTGATAAAGCAAAGTTTTAAGTTTAAGAATCCATTTTTTGTGTATTGCTGTGCGATGAAGTTTAATGGAGTCAACCGAAATGAAAATGCTCAATTTTACTTTAATCCTTACACTAAGAAAAAAATTTACTAAATTTCAAAAAACGTTTGTTTGAATAGTACTGCGAAGATTTGTTTAAATTAAGTAATTATTTTCTAAAATTAAAAAAACAAATTTATATTTAAAACTTCTTTATTTAATTTTAGAAAATAATTAATTTAAACAAATATCTTTACATTACTATCCAAACAAACGTTTTTTGAAGTTTAGTAAATTTTTTTCTCAGTGTAGTAATATGGAAACAAAATTGTAGAGAAATTTTTTCACAAAGTAAATTGTATAGAAAACTTCAATCTTTTACAGGGAAGAAACTAAAATTTTCTCAGATTTTTCTTGCGTTCGTGGCATTTCTCAAATTGAGAAATGTTTGATAATTATTAGATATTACATTAGATTTTGAAGAATCAACGAGTTTCAACCTTGGCTTGCTTTGTCCTAATTGTCAAGTTCCAATCTTCAATCGTCAATCGTCAATCGGCAATCGCTAGTGTAATTTAGCCTTTATAAGAACGAAATAGACAAAGTGGAAAATTTCTTTTTCAATTTGAGACAACAAACGCAAGAAAAAATCTGAGAAAATTTTACTTTCTTCCGTGTAAAAGATTGAAGTTTTCTATACAATTTACTTTGTGAAAAATTTCTCTACAATTTTGTGTTGCCGTATTACTAAGGGTTAAAGTAAAATTGAGCAATTTAAATTCGATTGCTCATGACTCCGTTAAACTTCATCGCACAGCAATACAGAAAATGGATTCTTAAACTTGAAAGTTCGCTCTATCAAATGGCATAAATGGCGATCGTGTAAATGTATAAGTGCGAAACAGAATTACTCTACTATAAAATATTCATTTTAATATCCTTATTTTTATCTGCGTTTCCAAACTTATGGAGGGTACTGTAGTTGCTAGACTGACGTGATTTCGTGGCTAAACATCGACGAGTTTCAATTTCTACCAGAATAGTAAACTAAAGATATAGCCTATCCGTCCCCTTTTAAGCTCCCTTTGCGTGCAGAGGGTTGAATTTATAATGCGAAGATTGCTAACGCTCCGGGCACTGCCTATTTTATTTGAACATCCTCTCTCTCCCTCTGTGAAAATTTGCTCTCCTATCATTATGTCGTAGCGAGCGATTATCGTCGGGGCATTGTTTAGCGTGCCACGCAAACGGTTGTTTCTTCAGAGAAACCGCGCCTTCGACGAAAGTGCTTCGTTTTTTTTTTTCGTCTTTGTCTTCGCACTCACGAGGGACCATCAGGTGTATCTCGCTTTATTATTCGCATACGCGTCGCAACGTGCGCGATTGCATTTCCATGCATGCGTCGGTTAGCCTCTCGCCTATTATCGCGCGTTTGAATATTTAATATATCGCTCCTCTTTCCTTCTACTTCCTTTTCACACACTAACAAGGAACACTCAAAGAGGCAACTCAAAAAATTCTGAAACTTTGTGTGCAAGCAGAGTAGTTCATCCATAACACAAAACTATTTTTCGTGCGGAATTTTAGTTTTAAGGGATAAAACACCCCTTTGAAAAAAAATCGGTTTTTTTCTTTTGAAGCGAATATCGTCGAAACTATAAGAGATAGAAAAAATTTTCCAAAGTGAAAATTGAATGATTTCAAGAGTACTTTAGAACTATAATACAAAAATTTTTTTAAATTGTTTATTTATTGTGTACCCCCAATCCCACCCCTTTATTTAAAAAAATTTTTTTATTACAATTCTAAAGTACTCTTGAAATCATTCAATTTTCACTTTGGAACATTTTTTTTATCTCTTATAGTTTGGATGATATTCGCTTCAAAAGAAAAAAAAACCGATTTTTTTCAAAGGGGTGTTTCACCTCCTAATTCCGCACGAACAAAAAATAGCTTTGTGTTACGGATGAACTACTCTACTTGCATACAAAGTTTCAGAATTTTTTGAATTTTTGAGTTGCCTAATGTTCCTTGTGAGCTTCACACTGTGAAAGAAAACGCGAACGTCGAAAAGCAAACGATACTCCGTATTTTTCACGCACACACGGCCGTCTCGGCCATCCGGCACTGCAAACGACTCGGTGAAATCATCGTTTTCCGCTAGAAAAAATTCCGACGTTAATTGGTCAATTTTTCTTACTCGAGAGTGTCCTAAAATCACGAGGTAGAAACTGCTGCGCGGAACACGGAGGAAGGGGATTACGCGAATAATGGCTTCCAATAGCGAGTGAATCGTGCCGTAGCTGGCGGTCGGTGTTGGCTTAAATTCTGATATTCTCTTGATTCCTGAGAAAAAGCCACATTGACACAATGGTAGGAGCAGCGAGGACCGCGAACGCGACGCCTCGTAAAAAATCCAGGACGTGCGAATCGGATTGTCCGCATTTAACTGCCGCCGTCGGTCGCAGTTGGCGTATTTGAATTTCGTCTTTCTCTCGAAGGAATTTTTCACACCGCCTCCACTCGTGCCGAATGACGAGTGCCGTTGTCACTCCTTAACGAGCGTCTCTCTCTATCCGTCTACGATTCTTTCTGATATCTTTAATTATATCTATAATTCTGTTCGATCTCTCTCTCTCTCTCTCTCTCTCTCTCTCTCTCTCTTTCTCTCTTGCTCTTTTTCCCATATTTATCTACAAATACAACTTTGTAATTGTATCTATAGTTATCTGTAGTTATGTAGCATCCTCAGCCTTTATCTATAATTATATCTACAGCTGTAATATCCTTAATCGTCGCAAGGACAGGTAATTAATTAAATCTTCAAGTCGACCTATTCTTATCCACCACCGTCGTATCGGCAAAGAGAACCTCACAGTCTTTTATATGACTGTACGAGGATATTATCAGGCATTAATCGATCAACATTTTCTTTAATTAAAATAATCAGCTATTAATAAGCGGAATTAATCGTCGTACATGTAATCACAAATAATTTAATTGACCGATAAAATTATAATTAATTAATTAAGTGATTTTATATATGATGGTTGATGAATTTTGACTATTAATCTACCGATATTATTTTAGAAAAAGAGACACAGAATATCTTAATCGATTAATGCCCAACATTGTTCGAGAGACACGATCGCACGCGCACTGAAAGAAGAAAATGGTTAATCTAAAAAAATTACACTGAGAAAAAAATTTACTAAATTTCAGAAAAAGTTTGTTTGGATGCAACTGTGTGTCAACACATATTTTTGTTTAAATCAAGTAATTATTTTCTAGAATCAAAGAAAGAAATTTATATTTAAAACTTCTTTATTTAATTTTAGAAAATAATGATTTAATTTAAACAAATACGTTCACAGTTGTATCCAAACAAACGTTTTTTGAAATTTAGTAAGTTTTTTTCAGTGTGGTTATTTCTTAACCACATATTTTTGTAGTAAAATAGAAACATACATATACATATAAAATTATCTAGATTAGATAATAGCATTTAATAAAAACTTGAAAATTTGAAGAATTCGCTACAGTAATTTTACTATAAAATTCTCTCTCCGTGTAAGCGAGCTGAGAACGGGATAATACGTATGTACGTGATAATAGGGACGCAGTAATAAACGAAATAATCTCGGTATCACGTGGAAATGTGGAGCGCGCTGGGTTTCTTTTTATCAGGGCAGAACGGAACAATTTCATTTTCCGACGGCCGTAGAGGATGCTCCAGCGGAACAAACAGCAAAAAGCAAGAGCGACCGCGGACTTTAACGGAGACTTTCGATTCTTCACTGTCGAGAGGAAAATTGTGTGTGTTCGTCTCGCTCATTAATCGTCACCTGATTACGTTCACGCATCCGTTATGGGTATCGCTGGAATTACCAATCTACTCGCGATTCGGATGCCTCTCCCTTTCCATTATTACTGTGTATGAAGCTCAGTTATTGTATAAAATACCTAGATATTCTACAGAATGTCTGTCAATTCGTTAAAAATTCGTCTCGTTCTAGACTTAAGTTACACCAGTCTAGCGTCTGAAAATTAAGCGTATTTTTGGGAATTTTTTATGGGCAAACAAAGAAAAAAATTGAAAATTCGTTTGGAAGACTTTATTCCACAGGTTTTAAAGTGTATATTCAAATTTTTATGTTAACGTATATTACAAAATGGCGGCGCTACAGTCTTGTGAACATGAGGGGGTTTTTCGAAACGGGGCTCTAGGACTTGCAGTATAAGTGTCGCAAATGTTGATCTAGAATAAAAAACCATAATTTTCCGTCATCCACATGCCAATAGCTAGAGAAGTACGTAGGGGATTTTTGATATATTGAAAATTACGCATTTTATAAACAATTTTCGACGAAATTTTTAGGGTACAAAATGAAACTTTTTCCTTAAATCCCACTTCTATCAAAATAAATATTTCAAAAATCTCCTACGTACTCTTTTCTAACTACTGACATGTAGATGACGGAAAATTTTTGTCTTCTGTTCTAGATTAATATTTGCGACATTTATGCTGCAAGCCCTGGAATCTCGTTCCGAAAAACATGCTCATGTTGACAAGGCTCTAGCGCCGCCATTTTGTAATATATGTTAACATAAAAATTTGTACATACACTTTAAAACATGTACAATAAAGCCTTCCAAACGGATTTTCGATTCATTTCTTTGTTTGCTCACAAAAAATTTCCAAAAATCCGCTTAATTTTCGAACGCTAGAGTGGCGTAACCCTTTAAAATGTTGTCGATTCTCTCTCTCTCTCTCTCTCTCTCTCTTTT
>NW_022639480.1:183205-215992 GCF_010583005.1 Odontomachus brunneus
AAAAACAAAGACACACGGAGAAAAATAATTTTGCTCTTTTAGTAAAATCGTCGCTGCTGCATATTCGTAGTGACATCAAAAAAATTTAGTTGATGTAACTAATTTTATAAATTATTCGTTATCATAGCAGAAGTAGTTTTGTTGCCAGGATAGAACAAATTTGTTGAGTATATTTGTTCTAAGAATCACGTTAATTTGCTATTGATACAAAATAATGTATGCTTAGCAAATTTATTTGCTATTGGAAAATTGCAAAATTGCAACTGCTTATATAAATTCATCATGGTTCTTGTAGCAAAATAATTTATAGATTTAGCAAATTATATCCAGCAAATAGTGATTAGTACTCTTAGCAAATCTTTTGACTATCCATATAATAACGAAAAGATTTTGCTTGACTAACAGAAAATTTGCTGGGCCAGCAAATTATTTTTCTCCATAAAGTTAAATCATATATCTTTGTCTAAATTAAAAGAAAAACAAAGACACACGGAGAAAAATAATTTTGCTCTTTCAGTAAAATCGTCGCTACTGCATATTCGTAGTGACATCAAAAAAATTTAGTTGATGTAACTAATTTTACAAATTATTCGTTATCAGAGCAGAAGTAATTTCATTGCCAGTATAGAAAAAATTTGTTGAGTGTATTTGTTCTAAGAAGCATATTAATTTCTTATTGATGCAAAATAATGTATCCTTAGCAAATTTATTTGCTATTGGACCAAAACTGCTTACGTAAACCCATGTTGGTTCTTATAGCAAAATAATTTGTGTATTCAGCAAATAGTGATTAGTATTCTTAGCAAATCTTTTTACTGTCCATATAATAACGAAAAGATTTTGCTTGACTAACAGAAAATTTGCTGGGCCAGCAAATTATTTTTCTCCGTGAAGTTAAATCATATATCTATCTTTGTCTAAATTAAAAGAAAAACAAAGACACACGGAGAAAAATAATTTTGCTCTTTTAGTAAAATCGTCGCTGCTGCATATTCGTAGTGACATCAAAAAAATTTAGTTGATGTAACTAATTTTACAAATTATTCGTTATCATAGCAGAAGTAGTTTCGTTGCCAGGATAGAACAAATTTGTTGTGTATTTATCCTTTTTGCTGAAAGAGCAAAATTACTTTTCTCCACTCTACTTGATACCTGGACGCTTGGATGAAGAAACCCGCAGCCGCGATAAGAGCAGGAACTTCCTCTCGAGGAAATAAACATCCACTGTGCAGTGGAAACTCGCAACGTGGATAACACGTGTATAATGGATGTGGCACGGATCGTAGGGAATTTATAATACGGGAAAACGCGGATCGCGCTAGTGTGGAAGTTACATAAAGTTCCCGCGGATAACTCGACTCGGGTTAGGTAAACCGAGGCGTGGAAAAAGAGAGTGTCGCCCAGTCACTTTTACCCGGTCCTCGGCGGAGGCTCCGTATTTATCGGGGGGATTATTCCCGGTGACGGGGCAACTTGCCACAATTGGTAGCGTGATATCATCGGCGCTCGTGCGCGCTGAAGTAAATGATGAAATACGCGCGACGCCGCCTCGTAAGGGATAAAAGGCAGAAGCCGTGGAGTAGGTGGGAGGGGGAGGAGAAAAGAAACTGGACTCTCGCGGGAACCGTGCAAAACGCCCCGAGGCGGATGCGCCGCTGCTCGTTAAAGTAACGCGCGCGTAATTACGATCAATAAGCCGCGTGCATTCGCAACGATGTGTCAGCAGCGGCGATTTATCTTATCTCTCGGACGGCAGCCTGACCCGTCCGAGGGAAGGGACTTTCTAAACAATTTCGCGCCGTTCTCGTTCTCGTCTTAACACCCGCACCCTGTTCGTCGGTCGACGACCGCGGGCGCACGTAATTGAATTGGAGTCGGCGATGTAATTTCGAACCTATCCGGCATTTTTGCGACGCAACGGATACGCGACGGATACGTTCTCCGATGCAGCGTGCTGTATCCAAGTATTAATCCGTCGACGTGGGATTGATGATCGATCGCGTCGTTCAATTAAAGTGCGCGATATGAAAGTCCCGTGAAAATGTCAAGCTCGATTAGACTCTCGACGGTCTCTCTCTCTCTCTCTTTCTCTCTCTGCCTCTCGCAACATTCTCGATTTCCAGGATGTATGAATCATGCTGTGTATCGAATCATTCCAAACGGACATATTGTTATTTTCAAGGATTTGCGAGGGCTGGAGGATTTTCTTTGTACTTTTTAATTATTTACTAAAATTTTGTTCTTGCAGTCGGTTAAAAATAAAAGTTTCATCTTATATCTTTGGATATTAAAAAAAATGAAATTATCTAGCTGGATAAAATCAGGTAATCTAAAAATCGTGTAGATAATATAAACCGAACAAGTTATAAAGTTTCACCTCAATATTACCTCAATATTATTTTTAACCGACTGCAAGAACAAAATTTTAGTAAATAATTAAAAAGTACAAAATAAAAAACATTTAAAGAAAATAAATTACCTCTTGAAACCTCAAAAGCCCTAAAAAATAATCTTCACTCACAGATTGAGTCAACAATTATATCTGTTGTGCTTTTTTTTATTGTTTATCTTCCTGCAGTTATACATAGTCTGCTTAATTGTTTTTTTCGCGCCGATTTTTGATAGAGTTAGAGTATTAGAATAAACTTGTAGGTACATAAAAATATTGAGTCAAGATAATTTCAAACTTTTTGGGACTTTGACGTTTCTGAAGGCGGTTTATTTTTTATTTTTTATTATATTTTTATTACCTCGAATTACCAGGACGTAATATATAAACGGACAAACAAACACATATACAGAACAAACCGAAAACCGCCCTCCTTTCTGGAGGGAATCAGTGATTCGTAGTGTCAAGGTCACCGATATGTTGAAAATAATCAAACCGTCCGCGGTTTCGTCGTTTCAACACGCAGAGGAAATGAAGTAATGGAAATGATGGTTGATTTCTTAAGCGAAACCTGAAAGCTCGGACGCCGCCCGTCTTGCAAGGTTGTAAATGGGAATCGTAGACGACGAGTCTTTGTGTGCGGAAAGAGAGCGCGAGAGAGAGAGAGCGAGCGAGCGCGGAGTCAGGTCCGATAATGGAAAAGACGTGCAGCGCATTAACGTATCCCCGAGTGGTGATCGTCCTTAATTACGCCACGCAGCGGAACACGTAACACAACGCGGCTACATTTTTAGATTAACAGTGACGAGATACACGAGTACCGGTAATTGCCTTCCATCTATCCAATTCGGAACTCATCGACGTGTCGACGTGTCGCGGATCGCGGCTAATTTCGCCTAATGCACGCACATAAATGCAATCAGGAGACACGGATTACCTTGGACGACGATCTAATCGGGAGAACACGCGTCAGTACGCGAATTAACGCTGTACGCGCTGCGCTTAAATCGTCCTTATCGGTGCCAATCGAGCGGAGATCAGGTGCGCCTCGTATGGAAACCAATCCGCACACGGATCTCTAGAAACCGCAGGTAAAGGGAATTGCGGCCAACGAGCGTGAATGTGAGGCAAGGACAATCCATGTATCTCGCAATTTCGCGATTTTTTCCAATTCTCTTGAAGTGAATCAATAAACAATCACTGATATCAGTTATAAATACAGCATTGAGCAGTTATAGCTGCATACTTATTGCTTCAGCTATAGCATACTATAGCATATAGTTTCAGCATTCTTATAGCTGCGAATCAGTGCATATTTACTGCTTTCAATAATGTTTCACTGATTCATGATTCACTTTAAGAGAGAAGCGCATCATAAAAAATGATCATTTGAAACGTAATATATTCCATATTTTGAGAACTTAAACATTCATATTTAACCCTCTGAAGCACAATAGTTTCACCGTTAGATGACCCATTAGAACTAAATCGTAGCTTCAGGTAACGAGTGATCTCGCAACGAAACCACCACCTCTCAGCGAGTGTATGAAGTTGGCACCTCACTTTTTGAAATTTATAATTTTGAAAGTTGTTCCAGATTGTTCTGACTTTGTACCACATTGTTCCAAAGTGATATTGCTTCATTCGAAACGGTTTTCGAATAAAACAAAAAAAATGATTTTTTGAGCTGGCACCCCACTTTTCGAAAATCGAAGATTCTGATACCGCAATAGATTGTTCTAAACTAGAATTATACCTCAATTATTTTCAAAAAATGGGGTGCCAGGTCAAAAACATTTTTTTCATTTTTTGGACTTATAATTCAACTTACGGCTTTGTTCTTTTGGAACAATGTTTGGAACAACTAGAACAATCTATTGCGGCATCAGAATGTTCAATTTTCGAAAAGTGGGGTGCCAGTTCAAAAAATCATTTTTTTTGTTTTATTCGAAAACCGTTTCGAATGAAGCAATATCACTTTGGAACAATGTGGTACAAAGTCAGAACAATCTGGAACAACTTTCAAAATTATAAATTTCAAAAAGTGGGGTGCCAACTTCATACACTCCCTCTCAGCCTGTGCATACACAGAGAGAACGATTTATTGATTCAAATAAATGTTTCTTCGGAATAGTCCAGACGAATTATTTGGTTGACACAACAAAAATATTTCTTTGGAACTAAGCCGCAAATAAATATTTTTGTTGCTTCAAACCAAATTTTGTTTGATCAATCGAAAAATTCGTTTGGACTATTCCAAAGAAGCGTTTATTTGATTCAACCAAATCGTTCTCTCTGTGTAGTAATGAAAATATTTTATTGCACGGTCAGTTACTGTAGAATATCGACTTATTCAGCGATTAGAGAGAATTCTGTAGTAATTTTTTTTTCTATAAAATTCTCTCCGTGTATATTGCGAATTAACGGTCCCGATTCTTTCGGCAAAATTTGCGTGTTCCTGACACTCCAGTTCCGTTTGCCTGATTTTCTCCTTCGATTTTGAACATCAAAACAAGTCAATCGCGAGAAAACCCGTTCCGAGGATCCTGGGGAGGACTTTCCTTTTCAATCAAGACTTTCGCTTTTCTTTTCAGGTGAAACGAACCCGCTCACGTAACCGTGTGTGAAAAATAATTTTCCGTCTTATGCGCAACGGCGTCGCGAACGGCCGTTTCAATGATCCCTCTTAGAACAGGAGAGTTTCACGACAGGAGTCTCCTCCGTGGCGCACACTGACGTCAGCATGGCCGGCGCGTGTTCGTCCGTGCAATGAAAGTGGTCTAACGAGTCACTAATCATTCGAGTGTGTACACGCCAGCCCCTGCATCACTCTCCCTCCCCCCTCCTCTCGCTGTTTCTCTTACCCACACGCGGTCCGCGGGATATCCGCGACTGTATTTAAGGACAACGCGCCGAAGTGAAGGTGTTCGCAGAGCGCGGAGGCCACGTGCTTCTCGGCGACTACGTGAATTTCGTAGGAACGACGTGCCGTCGCCTCGACGAGTAGACCCGCGTGTCCCCGCGGGGGCATCGCACCGCGTGCGGATATAATTGGATCGAGAAGACATGGACGTGATTCGAGCGCGAAACGCCGGAGATACCTCGATCGAGCGCAACGCAACGGACTTGCTTGCCGGCAGACCGAACCATATAAGGTCCGCGGCGTACCATCCGATGGAATCCATTGAGGACTGACCTTCCACAACGCTTCGCTCCATCCGTGATACGCCGTTTTTCCTTCCCCTCTCCGCCCACCGCGCCGTTTTCTCACCGTACCGTCGGAAACTCGAGGAGAACTCGCACGGTATTAGTTCAGACGTTGACGTCGATCAACCCCGGAATGGATACGAGATTACGCATTACCTCGCGAGATTTTAATTTCAATAGAATTCAATCTTAACTTCAATGAATTTAATTTTTTCCCGCTTATATCTTGTTATACCAGTCTCTTAAGGTCGTTCTACATTAGTTGCAAGCCGATCGCAAGCAAACGCAATTCTTATTGCGACAGCCAATTAGAAGCATCAATGGTGCTATTGACGCTTCTGATTGGCTGTCGCAACAAGAGTTGCAATCGACTTGCGACTAATGTAGAACTTTAAGCGCATTCTACAATAAGCTATTAGTTACAAGTCGCAAGCAAGTTGACCAATCACAATCGACTATCTTAAAAGATAATCAGCTATGGTTGGTCAACTTGCCTACACTGAGAGAAAAATTACCTTAAAATCAACAAATATTTCTTTGATCGATGCCACTAACATATTTATTTAAATTTAAATTCTCTTTATTTAAGCCAAATATTGTTTACTTAAATCAGGCAAACAATATTTGATTTAAAGCGAATTTAGATTTAAGTAAATATGTCAATGGCATCCATCAAAGGAATATTTGTTGATTTTAAGGTAATTTTTCCCTCAGTGTATGACTTATGGCTAATAGCTTATTGTAGAATGCCTTAAAGTACCTTAATGTGCCTTAAAGTGAATCAGTGAATCACTGATATCAGTTATAAGTACAACACTGAGCACTTTCAGTGCTATATTTATAACTGCAAATCAGTGCATATTCACCGTTTTCAGTGATGTTTGATTCATTTGAAGAGAGTAAGGTTGGCAACTGAGCGCGTTGATATTCCCAGCGAATTCTACGCATCAATGAGTATGAAAGTATCCACTTCAGAGTCGAATCAACCGAACGAAGCGAGGATCGTTTGATCGGCGTACGAATCCTTTCTCGCCGCCAATGTGCGTTGATTGAGCAATCAGCGTTGACACCGAAAGTGCGGCAGTCCGCCACGATCTTCGACGTGGTCGTCACGGTGACCTCGTGGATGTCAGGTAGTTCAATAGGTAATTGGGGCGACCATCGACAGACGACCGACGAACCGCTGCGATCGCGGATCTAAAGGAGAATTCACACCTTGACGGAAAAGCAGAGAGCCAGCAGTCGATCAGAATTCGCGCTGGTGGTCAGGCGGCAGTCGACAGAGTTTCCGCTTTGCTACTTTCTTAAAGTGAACCAGTGAACAGTCACTGATATCAGTTATGAGCAGTACTAAGCAGTTTCAGTGCTATAAGGTAAACGTTCCAATGCCCGGACATGTACCTAATTCCGAACACTCTTATTATCTTGAATATTTTTCTAAATATTTCCTCTTTCAACGTACACTAAATATAAATATTAAATGTATGTATACCAATATGTATGTATTGTACGTTGAAAGTTGAAATATTCATATTTAAATATAAAAATAATAACAATGTCCGGAGATTGGTACATTTACCTTACTTATAACTGCAAATCAGTGTATATTCCCGAGTCGAAATTTTGATCCTATGTTGAACCTTGAATTCTACACCGCAATAGGAGCTAAGATAGCAAAGTAGATTTAATTCTAATGATATAATTTACTCCTATTTTGACCCTGATGTCTGAAATTTTCGCTTTCGCATTCTTTAGCGTCAAAGTAGATTGTATAATAGTAGAATCTTAAGAAGCAAAGTAGGTTCAGTTGTGAACTTCTATTGAAAAGCTTTAGCTCCTACATAGAATATATTTATTTTATAGGAATACTTAAAAAATTTAATAAATAACGAAACAGAAACGTTAAATAGCATACAAAATATACATTTTATTTGTTGCATATATTTCAGACATCATCAGGGTCAAAGTAAGAGTAAATTATATCATTAGAATTAAACCTACTTTGCTATCTTTGCTATCTACTGCAATATAGAATTCAAGGTTCAACATAGAGTTAAAATTTTGACTCGGAAATGGGTGTCAATACCGTTAAAATAGATTTGACCTAGGTTGCAGATTATCTAAGTAGGCTCAAACTATTTTTAAGAACGTCAAAGTAGCGTCAAAATTTTGACAAGGTAGAGTTAAAGAGAAGTTCAAAAGAGAAGTTAATAAGTATCAATATCGTCAAAATAGGTTTTACCTAGGCTATAAGCCTAAGCCTAGGCTATAAGTCTAAGTAGACACAAACTATCCTTAAGAGCGTCAAAGTAGCATCAAAATTTCGACTCGGGAATTAAACCTACTTTGCTAACTTAGCTCCTACTACAGTATAGAATTCAAGGTTCAACAGAGGGTCAAAATTTTGACTCGAAAATGAGTGTCAATGTCGTCAAAATAGGTTTTACCTAGGCTATAAGCCGTCTAAGTAGACACAAACTATCCTTAAGAGCGTCAAAGTAGCATCAAAATTTCGACTCGGGAATTAAACCTACTTTGCTGACTTAGCTCCTACTACAGTGTAGAATTTAAGGTTCAACAGAGGGTCAAAATTTTGACTCGAAAATGAGTGTCAATGTTGTCAAAATAGGTTTCACCTAGGTTATAAATTATCTAAGTAAGCTCAAACAATTTTTAAGAGCGTCAAAATAGCGTCAAAATTTTGACAAAGTGGAGCTAAAGGTTCAAAAGAGAAGTTAATGAGTATCATTATCGTCAAAGTAGGTTTAGCTAGGCTATAAACCGTCTAAGTAGGCGCAAACTATCCTTAAGAGCGTCAAAGTAGCATCAAAATTTCGGTCCACTGCTTTCAATGATGTTTCACTGATTCATTTGAAGAGACTACCGGCGCGAACTCTCCTCGGCTTCTGCCTCTCCGCCAAGGTGTGAATTCTCCCTAACGTGGATCCGAGGGGTTCTTCTTGGACTTGCCGGCCGTTTGCTCGCCACTTCGCCGCTATTGCGGACACACCAAGGCCCTCATACTGACGTCAGTCGTTCTCTTTGTACGCAACTGCGGCCGCGCGCGGCGCGTGCTCCGATGACGTAGCGATCTGGCGCCGCGAGCGAAGCTTGCCCACCCGCCCTGCTCGCGATTATGTCGGACAGGGCGATCGGGTATTAGCGAACGATCATGCCCGACGATGTCCGGCTTCAGCCGCGGCTCCAACTGCCGCCTCCGCTGGCTCGGGACTTTTCCTGAGACTTCGTCGCGTCGCGTGGGCAACGCGCTGGTCCCGCGACTTCCGAACTCCGCGCGAAGAAAATTGCATAACTAGAAATTGCCATGGAATTTTCTAACCAGAGAGCAGTTCGACATTTCGCAGCAAATTCTTATTCTTTGATTTCGAACATGCCATTTGTCTTTTAGGAACTGAAATGTGCTATCAAAAGATTTGCCATGCTTCTAGCAATTTACTATGTCTCTTAGCAAGACCTTATTGACAGCTTTTTTTATTATTCTTGCACTGCACAGAGAGAACGATTTGGTTGAAATAAACACTTACTTGAAATATTCCAAACGAATTTTTTGATTGATCGAACAAAATTTTGTTTGATGCAACAAAAATATTTACTTCCAAAGAAATATTTTTGTTGTGTCAACCAAATAATTTGTTTAGACTATTCTAAAGAAACATTCATTTGATTCAATAAATCGTTCTCTCTGTGTACTAAAGAATTATAGTAAAACAAAAAGGATATATATGAAAAAAACTACACTGAGGGAAAAAGCATCTAAGAAATAAATAAATAGATAAAAGAATAAATAAATAAAGTAAATAAATAAAGAAAATAAATAAATAAAAAGAAATAAAATATTTATTCGGTGAACACTATAATAACATATTTACTTACTAATGTAAAATATTTTTTAAATATGGAAACATACATTTTTTAAAACTTTAGTTAACATGAAAAAATTGTTCTATTTAAATAAATTCGAAGTCCCAATTTAAATGAATAGTAAATTAAATAAAAGGAATTATATTTAACTAGATATGCTATTAGTATTCACCGAATAAATATTTTTTATTTTTTAAACACCTTTCCTCTTAGTATATGATTTAAGTAGATGTCATTTAAATAGATCTAAGTAGATATGTTATGAGCAATCGAATAAATATTTTTTGCTTTTTTAGATATCTTTTTCTCTTAGTGAGTAATATGTATAAAAGGATCTATTGATCGAACTTGTCGCGCGATTTCGCGAATTCTGACAGACAATTCGCCGTTGGCGAATATTAATTTGAATCCACCGAGTGGACGAGTGAGTTTGCGAAGCGTGAATTGCCACGTCGATGACGTTTGCACACGATGTCTCTTATAAGCAAAGAAAAATAGGCCGTATTTTTTGCTTTCTCTCTTCTTCGTCAGCGCACGTTTCTATTGATCTTGCCGACCCACTCGTGTCGCGCGAGATGTGTTTGCCAGGAGTAATATCGTCTTCGCGTTTTCTATCACACGCCTAGGAAGTGAGAGTGGCGCAGCCTATGAGAGTTTGCACCGTTTGAAGGACCTTTTTTCCCCTTTTCAGCTGTTGGCCAGCGTACGCGAAGAACTGTAGCGCGGCTTTGCGAGAAAGAAATGTTTCCGATCCTTTCCCTTCGACGGGAAACCTGTTTCGCGCGCGCGGAACTTCGTATACTGCGTTCAAAATTGCAAGTCGCGCTACACGCGGAATCCAGCTATCGGGCAGCCGTTGTGACTGTTTTCCCATCGCAACAAAGAACTGAGCGAACGCGTAATATCGCCAAGTGCACGCTCAAGCGTTGTTCTTCCGGCTATCGACGGTTCTCTATCGAGCGTGCGGTGAAATGTCGATGGAAACATGCCAGCGAACCTCCGGAGCTCTCTAAGATCCCGCGCCGATATTTAAAAGAACGCGAAGTAAAAGTGGGCGTGGCGGTTCCGAACGGATTGTCTTTCGTTCCTACATGCACGAGGTGTTTCGACAAAACACCGTACATGCAGGCTCCCCCTTCTTCCCTTTCTTTCTCACGACTGTCACTTTCTTTATCGATATATAGAAACAAAAAAAAAAGAAAAAATAAAAGAAAGAGAGAAGCAGTGTGGACTTCGCGAAACATTAGTGAGATAGGAGAACGTTTAAGGGAATGCTGAAGTCGATGACGAACTCCAAACAATGTCGATAATGCAGAGACCATCGTCACTAACTAATCACCCTATCCTTTTCGTATTTCTTGTAAATACAGAACTTACATGAATGTATGCACTGAGAGAAAAATTATATTAAAATCAACAAATATTTCTTTGATAGGTGCCTATATTTACTTAAATTTACATTCTCTTTATTTAAATCAAATATTGTTTACCTGATTTAAATAAACAATATTTGGTTTAAATAAAGAGAATTTAGTTTTAAGAAAATATGTTAATGGCACCCAAGGAAATATTTGTTGATTTTAATCTAATTTTTCTCTCAGTGTGTTGCTTTGTTTTTACCATATTCAATGGAAAACCTAATCATGTATGTGTAGAAATTTTTCTGCAAATTTTTTCGATATTCTTAAGCTTTCAAATGCAGATGCGAATATTCTTCAAAGTTTTTCTATTTGGATCCACTTTCGGTATGTACAAGCTGCGGAATTTTTGGATTAGCAAATCTTTTTGCTGTCCAATGATAACGAAAAGATTTTGCTACACCAGCAGAAAATTTGCTGGGCCAGCAAATTATTTTTCTCCATGCAACCAAAATACTTCAAATCTGTGCTAAATTAGTCAAAAATGGTTCGAATCTCGGCTAAACCAAGAGAGAGAGAGAGAGAGATCCGGCAATTTTAATTAAAATTTTAACGAAATCGGCATAGCTGAGACACGAATCGTTCTAAATTTCTTTAGCCGAGATTCCAACCAAAATATTTTAAATCTGTGCTGAATTAGTAAAAAATGGTTCGAATCTCGACCAAACCGAGAGAAATCTGGCAATTTTAATAAAAATTTTAACAGAATCGGAATTTTTGGATTAGACAAATATTACGCTAATTGTCAGCTTGAGATTTCACATTTAAAATTTTGTCTTCGTTTTCGTCACATATCGAGCAATGCTCCTATTTATTTTTGCACGTACTTTCATTGCGTAAAAGCATTTGTAATTCCGTGTAACCAATACGATGTAAACTGAAAAATGTCAGTGTTCTGTCGGTAAAGTTTTCAGCTTCAGCATCCCCTTAATGCATTTACGTTGGGGAAAAAGTACGCGTGCTAACGATGAACATTTCGCAGCAATAAATACAGAGGCGCCCCGTCAATCTTTACGTCACCCGTCAGCGGAGTCTGTGTTGTGTTTCAAAGATCTTGCTTTTAGAGACCCGAGCCGCGTAAACGCCAAGTTTAGCGTAATTGTCGATGATTATGTGTTACGTAAGGCCGGGATTACCGCCTCTTGAATGGGCTAACGACATTAAATCCGTCAACCTCCGTCACGAGAACGATCCCACGACTATTGTCGGATGGATGACATAACATCCTCCGAAACCGCGCGGCGAATACAACGAACCAAGCGGACAGCGCATTTAAATAACCTGAATTACCGCGCGTCTCGTTTACACCGGCTCAATGTCATCGTGAGATGACGTGATTTCCACTTAACAAATTTATACGTCGCGTGCTACCAATTTGATAGTCGATCAGCGCTTTATGGTATATTCTGCAGTATTTAATTAACAGGTAACCTACTCAAAAAGTATACTCCGATTTCTTTCTAATTTGGCAAATGTAGAAGTACAAATATTTAGGCCATATTGTTTCATTTCGGCCTACTTTGAGTTTCACAGTTTATAGTTTATTAATGTTCTCACTCCTATTATTAACAACAAAAATGCATAAGAAATAAAATTGAATACAAGATATAAATAAATAATTTTAACAAAATCGGCATAGCTGAGATATAAACCATTCTAAATTTCTTTAGTCGAGATTCCAACCGAAATATTTTAAATCTGTGCTAAATTAGTAAAAAATGGTTCGAATCTCGGCTAAAACAAGAGAGAGAAAGAAAGAGAAATCCGGCAATTTTAATTAAAATTTTAACAAAATCGGCATAGCTGAGATATAAACCATTCTAAATTTCTTTAGTCGAGATTCCAACCGAAATATTTTAAATCTGTGCTAAATTAGTAAAAAATGGTTCGAATCTCGGCTAAAACAAGAGAGAGAAAGAAAGAGAAATCCGGCAATTTTAATTAAAATTTTAACAAAATCGGCATAGCTGAGATATAAACCATTCTAAATTTCTTTAGTCGAGATTCCAACCGAAATATTTTAAATCTGTGCTAAATTAGTAAAAAATGGTTCGAATCTCGGCTAAAACAAGAGAGAGAAAGAAAGAGAAATCCGGCAATTTTAATTAAAATTTTAACAAAATCGGCATAGCTGAGATATAAACCATTCTAAATTTCTTTAGTCGAGATTCCAACCGAAATATTTTAAATCTGTGCTAAATTAGTAAAAAATGGTTCGAATCTCGGCTAAAACAAGAGAGAGAAAGAAAGAGAAATCCGGCAATTTTAATTAAAATTTTAACAAAATCGGCATAGCTGAGATATAAACCATTCTAAATTTCTTTAGTCGAGATTCCAACCGAAATATTTTAAATCTGTGCTAAATTAGTAAAAAATGGTTCGAATCTCGGCTAAAACAAGAGAGAGAAAGAAAGAGAAATCCGGCAATTTTAATTAAAATTTTAACAAAATCGGCATAGCTGAGACACGAACCATTCTAAATTTCTTTAGCCGAGATTCCAACCGAAATATTTCAAACATGTGCTAAATTAGTCAAAAATGGTTCGAATCTCGGCTAAACCTAGAAATTATTTGTATAAATAATTTTTTCAACTTTTTACATATTTTGTTTAAACATTTTATTATTTATACAAATAATTTTACACATTTCATTTCATATTCATAATCAGCCAGCCAAAAACGCCTATATCTTGTATTCAATTTTATTTCTTATGCATTTTTTATGTACTTGTTGATGATAGGAGTGAGAACATTAAAAAGCTAAACTGTCCACTTTGAAACTTTGAAACTCAAAGTGGGCCAAAATGAAAAAAATATGACCTAAATATTTTTTTCACTTCTACATTTGTACCAAATTAGAAAGAAATCGGAGTGTACCTTTTAGGTAGGTTTACTTATAAGTTACATACGAATTATATTCATCACATATAAGTGATCAGATTTTTTAAAATTGATTTTACGGCTAATAATAAGATGACATGCTGCGAAAGAAATACTTAAAAATTTATTTGTCGAATATATCAAATTTATTTGTGAAAAATATATAAACTTCTATGAAATCAAGTTTACTACAAGTAAAACGATAAGTTTCTATGAAATAAAGTTTAGTTGTGTAAAATAAACTTTTATATTCCACAAATAAATTTTCAAATATTTTTTCTCAATGCACGAGATAAAAAATATATGTCGAATTGAGGCAAAAGTACCAACATGTTTGAACACTGGTTATTTCTAACTCTGGACATTTTTATTGATTTGATTTTTATATATTTAAACTCTTTCAACAATATAGAATATATGTACATATATTCAACATATGTATTTTTTATATCAAAAATTTAAACATTCGTATTTAAGGACCAAAAGAATCTCCAGAGTTAGGTGTTGGTATTATTGGGACGTCCAAGTACTTTCCTTTGGTACTTTCACCTCTGATATGTTTACCGTATCTTCAAGAACTCAATTATCAGTCAAGTGTTACCATAAGCAATGGTAATTTGTGCAATCAGTGGTAATCAACGTGGCAGTCAACGTGTTAATAAGTTCAAAAGCTGTCCTCCGAAGACGAATCTTTAGCGGGATCGATCGCTCAAAAAAATGACAGCTCAGATAGAATTCTAAATGTCACGGTTAAATTTATTTCTGTTTTTGTATCAGTTAGAAAATTATCTGTGGTAGAATTTACAACAGCAGCTGTAATTTTAGCAATAATTGCAAGCAGATTTAGGTGAATACAAAAATCATACATTTATTTGTCTCTCGTCGCTTGTCTTTATTATCGCAATCGTTTTTTATAAGAAGTGTGACTGGCTTTAATTTGGATGAGTTCAGTTTACTTTTCTTCTTTTATAAAATGATAATTTTCAACAAATAATATATTTTCATGATAATAGTCTTAAAATATACTCATTAAAAATTTTAAAAAAGCTCATTATTGTGTACTTAGAGAGAAGAAGAATTTGTTCTCTTTACAGTATTATAAAACTGTATCAAAGAAAAAATTGATTCAAGTCTAAATGACCAAATTGAATTTTCGTTTCCTTATCTTTTAATTTAATATCTCGTTCAAAAATGCTAAATTCAGAATGTACTTCAAATAAATTTGATGGATAAACTTGTGATAGATTCGTGAATATAGTATAAACTTATGAAACAAGTAACATTTATTTGAATGCAATATGTATTTTTTTATGTAATTCATTATTACTAATGTGAAATCATTTTGACTTAAATAAACTTTTAATTGTTTCTTTACAAAGGAAAAATAAAGTAATAACTTCTTAACGTTCTGGATGTCACAGAGAGACTTTTTTGCTAAATTTTACAAAGTTCAGATATAAATTCCGTCTCTGTCATCTGTATTGATTACGCACAAGACATACGCGATATCGCAATGTCTGCTAGTCATTTATTCATCCTCCATCCAGCTAATTTCTCGTATCCAAAAAATTTTCGCTGTGTGACCGCAAGAGCATTTCTTTGAGTGATTCGTTCGATTAATCCGCGAGATATCCACTAGACAACGAGTGTGCGCATCATTTCCCTTTCTTATCCCGGGTATTTTCTACGCTTTCATGCATTCGCCACTTTTTCCACTGTCATCGGAACTTTCTGAGAGAGCAGCATCCGAGACTCGGATCTCGGAGACTCGAATATCGATCAACGTATATGATTCATGGACAACTCGAGAGAAAGAATTGGGTGAAGAGACGCCGACGCGAATTAGAGAAGAAACTTCGTTGGCGCGTATCTCGCCTACTGAAATTCATTCGAAAGTGGTCGGGCCGCTTTCTCGGTGGGAGAATCGCCTGTCAAATTTTACTCTTCGCGACGAGCGCCGATTTGAATATCGGAGGCGGCAGCTGTTTGACGACATGCTTTAGCACTCACCGACATCGTGCTCTCCGCGATACGCCTGTGCCAACAAAAGGGTTACATAATCCATCACATACCACCGAACCGACACGAGCGTGTGCGACGCGGCACGCACGAGAGAGAAAGTGTGCGTGTTGCCACGGCGGCGGACACGCCGATCGATTCGCCAAACGATGGCTGGTTACACGACATTTTCCCGAAAACTAGATAGAAAAATGTTCAACAAAAACACATTTTAATTTCTGCGGATCAGTGACAGTTTGTTATTTGACACATACACACGCATATGTCAAAACGACTCCGCAAAATTCATGGACTTGTTACTTACAAGTGTCACTAATTCGTAGAAATTAAAATTGTTGCCTAAAGGTTTTTGTTGGTATTTTCCCATCTAATTATCGGGAAAATATCGTGTAACCAGATGGTTCCATTAAAGAAAAAAATAGTCTCGCGATCACACAGCGAGAATTATTTAGAGGCAATTCTGGAGATGCACGAGGAAACAGCTGAGACAAATAAATGACTGGTGAATATACACGATATCACATTGGCTTCGTATTTAATCAATAGAGATGACAGAGGCAGCACTTCTACTTGTGAAGTTCAGCAGGAGAAAGTCTCTTTCCACATACAGATTAAAAGCCAGTCGCACTTCCTATCAAATTTGACTGTGGCAGACAAAAAAGACCAGCGAATGTATAATCCCATCTAAATTTGCTAGCACACGCAAAAAAAATTTCAGTTGGTGCAACCAAATAGGAGCCAACTGGAAATTAGATAATAGGAACCAACTTAGAAAACAGAAATCAAACTTAGAAAATAGGAACTAACTGAAATGATCAGAAGCGATATCTCTGTTGTGAAAACTAATATTTCTGTTGTCACAACCGAAAATATTCGTCTGAACATTCAACGATATTAGAACTCGGTTGAGACAACTAAGAACAATTGACTATACAGAAGCCTCATAAAGGAATTTTTCTGTTCCTACAGCCGAATTTTCGTCTGATCCCTGAGCAACCGGAAATTCGGTTACAATAGAATTGTTTTTTCCATGCAGATATCGCTAGAATTCTGCTGTAAATTCCACATATCACGCAATAGGTAGAAGAAACAATAATAAAAATTTTAACTTTTAATTTGAATCTTTGAATTTCACCTGGACTAGCGGAATATTTTTCTGAGCGTGTCAATCGCGCATTCTCGGACAATAATTATCCGTTCGTCAGGTACGAGAATAATCCGCCGGTGAATTCTTTCGGCACGATCGGCACTGAGAAGAAAGTGTTCGGCGTTCGCGGCTATGATTACATAGTGAAATAATTACCGGGATAACCGCTTCTGTTGTAATCGCCACTATAGTTACGCTAACTAATTATATGCTCGTGATAATAAGTTCGAATGTGTATCACTATGCGTGTTACTTTTCTGCTGGAGTAATAACAAATAATATTGACACCGGAATTGGCTATAATTTTAGTGAAATCAATAGTTTCTTTCTTCTCTCAGTGCGATTGCCGAACAATCACGAGACAGAGTATCGCCTCGCACTTCCTCTTTACGAAATGCAGTCGTTATTATGTTAGCTCATCTAATTACTCACACGAGCCGCGTAACGCAAATGAATTTAGAATGATTATATCTAAACGAGTGAAATATGTGATATATTAGAGAGAAATACGCATAAACGTGTAAACATTGGTCACGTAATGTGACATCACGTTGCATTTGGTTTATTTATCTCGCGCTTTGTAAGAAATCAAGCGAAAACTGCAGGAAGAAAACACAAAAATTGGATCATTCGAGAAGAGTACTAAACGACGATCGTCGTGTTTGTTCAAGGCGAATCTTATGGGCGTACCACACTGAGAAAAAAAATGTTGGATCTAACTAAAATTGTAGTTATCTTTGGCAACAACTTTGGTTGTTCGATGGTTCTGTACTATGAAAATAATAGTAATAACATGTACATAAGGTTATTATCACAGCAACATTGTAGTAGAATTCAATAAAAAAATTTAAAATAAATTAAAAAATTTAATAAAAAAATTTCCTTGACGCCATAATTTATAGTAATCAGTTCCTTATGTAAGTACAGTTACAAGTACCAAAAATTTTTTCCTCAGAGTGTAGTGAAGCGAATAAAAAAAAATAATAAATATAACATTTTTCTTTTGTTTACTCACCACCAGAAATGCCAACGCGACCACCCTCCAGTCCATGGCTAAAATAAAAGAGAAAGTGTTATTAATAACTGGGTCGAACTCCCATGAATACGATCGTCCGCGCAAACATCGTTCGCCGTGCGAGAGGCGGCAGATTCGAAAATTCGCCGCTCCTCGCTCACATTCACATGCTCGTCCAACCTATTATATCTCGCGATATTGTACAAACTCTGACAATAACTCGAGGGCAACTCCTTAAAGGAATGCGGTTTCATTATTTTTGCATTGTTCTTTTGTTTGGTTGCATAGAATTGCAAATACTCTTACACAATGAAAGCACAAATGTATGGACATTTGTACTTCCATTCTTCCACGAAGCTGCATTATGTCGGTGCCCATATTGAGAGAGAAAATAAGAAATATTAAATATTTATTAGGTAAATATTGATGACATACTCTCTTAAAGTGAATCAGTGAAACATCATTGAAAGCAGTAAATATACACTGATTTGCAGCTATAAGTGCAGCAATGAAACTGCTCACGAGGAACATTCGCGAAGTGTGTCTCCGATTTCGATGAAACTTGGCACATTTATAAAATAAGAGGCCAAAAATAAGAGACCCATATTTTTTTATCGGTTCAGGTTTAAGGGATGAAACTACCCCTCAAAGTTTCATGCCCTTTTTGCTATCTCTGTAACTATAGGAGATAGAAAAAAAATTTTTAGTCCATTTTATTTTTCATAAAAAAAATTATTTTATTTTTTATAGAAAAATAACTTTTGTCTAAAAAGTTTTTTTTCTATCTCCAATAGTTAGAGATAGTAAAAAGAGTATGAAACTTTGAGGGGTAGTTTCATCTCTTAAACCTGCGCCATTGCCGATAAAATAACATATGGGTCTCTTATTTTTGGCCACTCTATAAATATGCCAAGTTTCATCAAAATCGAAAACACTTCGCGAATATCAGTGCTAGATTTACACAGAAAAAACGATATAGTTACCAAATGCATAATTATGGTTGTCACACCCACAATAAATACACTGAGAGAAAAAAATAATTGGAACAACTATAATCTCACTATATTTTATAGTTTATTTTGGTCTCAAACATATATTTATAGTTCATCTAAACATGAAGATATAGCAGAATGAACACAGATTTACAGTCACCATTTTATTACTCTATGTGTATAGTAAAGCACACTTTGGGAATATAGTTACATGTACCTATATTTGCCAAATATTCCAATTGTATTGACTACATAAAATAGTTAATTTCTCTTACCATTCAATATTTGTTACCTTACTATACTTTTTATTTCAAATAATTATAATTCTTGGTAAAAGAATTCTTGGTTTTACATGGGTCAATTATACTATGCTTATATTGTAAATATTACAAACATTATGGTGACATTTACTATAAAAATAATATTCCTAACTATAATCTTTTTACTATGCCATTATAGTTCCAAATATCATACATTTTTCTCTCAGTGGAGTAATATTTGGAGCAACTATGTCTATAGTTGTAACACCCATATTGATATGGTCGTGCTACTGTAGTTGAGACTGTGCAAGTCTACATCACTGTGCAAGTGCCAACATTGGCGCGGTAGTGTGACAACAATTCACGTTGTAGCACGAACCATGACATGGTTGTCACAACCACACGGGTTCAGCTACGTAGGAATAGTCGGGACAACTATATACGCTCGGTACAATAAATATAGCGAATGTTAAGACACAAAACAATATAGCCCCAACACTTCGTACGATAATATTGTAATTTTAGTTTTCTCAACGTCAGTCGTTCTTTCTATATATAACTGATATCAGTGACTATTCACTGATTCACTTTAAGAGAGTTGTTTAATCAGAGATAATTTAATTTGAGATTTGTTTAATCGATTGCAAGTGTTACTTTATGGATATATATTTTTATTTTAACGTATTTCGTAAGAATTTTTAGCATGCATTTTCTCGTTTCTGACGAGATAGACAATGGTGAGGGGCCAGAAGCCTCAATAGCTAATAGAAAAAGAGAGTTTATAGTTTTTATTAGTGTTTATAGGAATTATTTGTACTACACTGATACTCCAAAAATACTTGAAAAATAATAAATATTCATTCAGTACTAATAAATCTATTTTAGATTTTTTCCTCATACATTGAGAGGTTCAGGTTTTCTTAATGCAATTCCGAAGCATTCTTTTTCCTATCAATCTGTCTCTCTCTCCCTCTTTCTTTCATTTTCTCTGCCTACCAACTGACCTTGTACTCGTTTTCAGTTCTATCCCGCCCGTCGTATTCGTTATCGTAGATCTTATCCAATTCGCAAAAGAGCATCCTAACCCTCTCGTCCCGCCTCCTATAAATCAGCGCGGAACACGAAGAAGAAGAAGAAGAAGAAGAAGGCTCGACGATTCACTCCTGGGGTTCGATTCTGCGAATCGGTATCCGGCGTGCAGAAGAAAAAAAACGACAAGCACGGTGCTTCCTCGAGCCATGACGTCATCGTGGGGCGAGGGTTAAGGCCGACCTCGGCGGAGGAGGCAGACGGTGGACGTTTTCAGGTGGGTTAGTAGCCGGGGCCCGTTCGCGTTCGGGTGCAGGCTCGCAGCCGAGAAAGCGACACGCTGCTTCGCGAAGGCGGTGGTGGCAGTGCACGATGCAACGTTCACTTTTTAGAGTACCGCGATATAGGCGGCGACGGTGTTGGTGCGCGATCGACCTCGACCACCGCTGGACCCACCCACCACCACTATCATATGATCGATATTCGTGCACTAAGAGAAAAAAATAGTTGGAATAACTATAATCTCACTATATTTTATAGTTCGTTTTGGCCTCAAACATATATTTATAGTTCATCTAAACATGAAGTTATAGTAGAATGAACACAGATTTATAATCACCATCTTATTACTCTATATACAGTCTCACATTCTCCTCCGGGCATTTTGTGGGGACGTAGAACAGGTTAAGGTGAACATAAAAGTCCTGTACCGTTTTGCGATATTCGCAATAATTATTGAGATATTAATTGTAGAAAACTTGTAAATGATCATGCAGAATATGGTAAATGAGTTATAGTAACGACGACTGCCGTCGTGTACTTATACTTTAGGTCAAATTGAACAAAAAAGTCCTCTACCATTTTCCAAATAATCACATAGATTTTTAGTTATTAATTAAAGAAGATTATTGCACGATTTTGCGTGATCATTTTCTTTAATTAATAATTAAAAATCTGTGATTATTTGCAAAATGGTAGAAGACTTTTTTGTTCAATTTGACCTAAAGTATAAATACACGACGGCAGTCGTTGCTATTATAACTCATTTACCACATCCTGCATGATCATCCATAAATTTTCTACAATTAATATCTCGATAATTATTGCGAATATCGCAAAACGATATAGGACTTTTGTGTTCACCTCAACCTGTTCTACGTCCCCACAAAATGCCCGAAGCAGAGTTGAGACACCCTGTATATGGTAAAGCATCTTTTGGGAATATAGTTACATGTACCTATATTTGCCAAATATTCCAATTGTATTGACTATATAAAATAGTTAATTTCTCTTACCATTCAATATTTGCTACCTTACTATATTTTTTATTTTAAATGATTATTTCAATTCTTGGTAAAAGTTTTACCTGGGTCAGTTATACTATGCTTATATTCTAAATATTACAAACATTATGCTGAAATTTACTATAAAAATTATCTTCCTAACTATAATCTTTTACTATGCCATTATAATTCCAAATATCATACATTTTTCTCTCAGTGTGGTGGACGCGGTTATGAGCGTTACGCCGCGGCCGCCATTTTTGCGCACCCTTCCCGACGTACGACTGGCGCCACACCGATCTATCGCGATCTCATCCATCGTTATTCACGAGATCGCTGGGATCGCCTAGGTCTCGCGGCAGCTTCCACCTTCCTCCTCACGGTGGGTCGCGTCAGGTTCGCGCCGTGGATACCACCAGCGATCGCGGCCAGGGACAGGTCCCTCTCGTTTTACACACGTATGCAATTACGGATAAAGAAATATTTTGTGATAACCGCACGATGCAATATATTTGTTATTATTAACAAAATATTTAAAAATGAATAAAACATTTACGTATTATACAGGGTGTCCCGTATCACCTTCACAATCTCTCGTGAGGACGTAGAGCGGATTGAGATGAACACAAAAGTCCTATACCATTTTGTGATATTCGCAATAATAGTCGAGATATTAATTAAAAAAGATTGGTGAATGATAACGCACGATATGATAGATGAGCTGCAATTGCGCCGTCTGTACTTGTACATTAAGTATACAACTACCGTTGTATACTTGTACATTAAGTCAAACTGAACAAAAAAGTCCTCTACCATTTTGCAAATGACAACATATATTTTTAGATATTAATCAAAGAAAATTGTTACATGCACTGAGAGAAAAATGGATGATATTTGGAACTATAATGGCATAGTAAAAATATTATAGTTAGGAATATAATTTTTATAGTAAATGTTACCATAATATTTGTAATATTTACAATATAAGTGTAGTATAATTGTAAAATTTGACCCTTGTAAAATTTTTACCAAGAATTATAATTAAAAAATATGGTAAGGTGGCAAATATTGAATGATAAGAAAAATTAACTATTTTATATAGTCAATACAATTGGAATATTTGGCAAATATAGGTACATGTAACTATATTTCCAAAAGGTGCTTTACCATATATATAGAGTAATAAGATGGTGACTATAAATCTGTGCTCATTCTACTATATCTTCATGTTTAGATGAACTATAAATATATGTTTGAGGCCAAAACGAACTATAAAATATAGTGAGATTATAATTATTCCAACTATTTTTTCTCTCAGTGTGATTATGTACCATAATGCACAAATTTTCTTTAATTAATATCTAAAAATCTATGTTGTTATTTGCAAAATGGTAGAGGACTTTTTTATTCAGTTTGACTTAATGTACAAGTATACAACGGCAGACGGTGCAATTGCAGCTCATCTACCATATCGCGCATTATCATTCACCAATCTTTTTTAATTAATATCTCGACTATTATTGCGAATATCGCAGACTTTCTTGCTCACCTCAACCCGTTCTACGTTCTCACCAAGGGTCATCATGGAGGTTCGGGACACCCTGTATATCTTCATTTTTATGTAAATTACTCCCCCTTGGAACAGCGCCGGCATAAACTTCTTTAAGGCTCCTGGCCCCTCGCATTGTCTATCTCTTTTTGACGGCGCCAGAAGCTAGAAAATGCATGCTAAAAATTTTTACGAAATACATTGAAATAAAAAGATATATCTATAAAGTGACACTTGCAATCGATTAAATAAATCTGTAAAATATTTCTCTTTTGCTTTAATAATCGATAATTTGTCGTAAATTAACCTGAATAGAAATAGGTGAGTAGATTAAGAAGATGAATTGTATCTCACGTTAATTTACGACAAATTATTGATTGTTAGAGCGAAAGGGGAGTACACGGAATATCTTACAAATTTGTTTAATCAATTGCAAGTGTTACTTTATGGATATATATTTTTATTTCAACGTATTTCGCAAGAATTTTTAGCATGCATTTTCTCGTTTCTGACAAGACAGACAATGGCGAAGAGCCAGGAGCCTTAGTAGCTAATAGAAAAAGAGAGTTTATAGTTTTTATTAGTGTTTATAGGAATTATTTGTACTTCACTAAAAAAATATTTGAAAAATAATAAATATTCATTCAGTACTAATATTTACTTAAATCTAAATTCTTTTGTTTAAATAAAATAAACAATTTTTGTCATAAAAAGTAACGGTATTTTAGGAAAATATATTTTCCCACTTTAAACATTTTTTTTCTCAATGTAAAAATATGTATATTAGCACAAGTAAACTAATATATTTATCGAATAAATATTTCTTATTTTTACATATTTTTTCTCTGAGTGCAAGCGAAAATCTATATATAGTAACCGTCACTCTACCTGTTCGGTATTCTTACGCAAATCTAACTCTAAATATTAAAGTATATGAAAATTAAAAAATAACTAAATAATTGACTTGAATATTTAGTATAAAGTAAAAAAAAATAATTAGACTTGAATATAAAAGTAATTAAAAAATCTCTATACGCGCGCGCGCCTTAATATTTAATAAAATCCGAGCAAGAGTGCCGACTACTGAACGTTTTCCTTGACTTATATACAAGGGAGATCGGGTATTTCGAACGTGTAATTATTTTGATGCCGAAAACACCTATGCCAGAGGTGATTTAGGGTTTCGGCTGATATGCAGTCGAGCCATGTCGAGTAGAAAAATTCAAGAGTAAGATCAAACTCGGCAAAGCATGCTCGGCAAAGCGATCAAATATGTATATTTTCCTAAAACACCGTTATTTCTTATGAAAAAAATTGTTTATTCTATTTAAACAAAAATATCTCGGACATCCTCTCACTTCTTCTACATGCGAGCGTTAAAATTTCCTGCGATTTCGACGCCCGCATGTGGAAACGTGGAGTGCGAGAAAACTCGCGGTGACTTTAACGCCTAGCATTCCGCACTGAGGGAAAAATTATCTTAAAATCAACAAATATTTTTTTTTATGAATGCTATTAATATATTTATTTAAATATAAATTCTCTTTATTTAAATCAAATGTTGTTTACCTGATTTAAGTAAACAATATTTGGTTTAAATAAAGAGAATTTAGATTTAAATAAATCTATGCTAATGGCACCCATCAAAGAAATATTTATTGATTTTAAGGTAATTTTCCCCTCAATGCGCATACCTACGTTTGCGTGCGTCCAATCGCATTGAAAATTGCAACAATAATTGCTATATTGTAAAACCATAAACTATTCGGATTACTTTTAAATGCACAAGTCAAATGGATCGCTCAAAAAAGTGGTCTTGCACACAGAGAAAAATATTATTCTATTGCTAAGAAAAACGATTATTCAGTTCACTTTCCTTCCTTTAAGCAATAGTTGGGCTCAACAGAAAAGAATATTTTCCTGACAAAAATATACTCACATCACAAATTTAAAAAAACTCATTATAATGTACTCAAAAAGAGAATTTATTCTTTTTACAGGAATATCGTAAAATTTTATCGAAAAAATAGTTGGATTGTCTGTGTGTAGTCTTTTTTTCTATATGTAGAATTCTACCTGGATTATCAAGACTTTTTTGTGCGATACTTTGTCGTAAAAGCGTGCATTACTAATAAACCTCGCTCTAGAATCACTTTCCATTTTTGTAAGAACCGACATCGAAATGTCATTCCCACCCACGCGGCCCCGTACGAACGACTTGGGCCTTGATACCAGCATATTTGGTTAAGAATCGCCCACAAGCCGGCGATGAGCCTAATGGACGAAGGGAGCCTTGGGCTCGTTTTCGTTGCATAACGTCATTATTAAAGCGGCTACGTTGACATTATCTGTTCGGCTGTTAGTTACCGTCGCGCGTCTCTCGTTTCCAATTCCCATTTATCCGCGAACGATGTTTAGATGATTAAATTAGCGCAATGATTAATATTAACTAATTACTTATATACCAAGCGCAATTGTTAACACAGTATGACGACACAGTAAACAATTAAGTGGATATTTCGCCCGGATGAGAATAATCAATTAAACATCGTCGATTCTCGCGCAGTTGCGAAATGTTCATCGCGTGAATGCAAATCGGACGAGCGTGCGAGATAATTGCGCGAACGTTTGCATTACGGAGCGCATCTCCGTGATTTCTCACAGCATTATCATAACATTATTATTCCCTGTAACTTCCGAGAAGCGCGATGATACGCAATTGAAAGATAGACATCTCGGACATTCTGATGCAGGAAATATATCCGCGCGCTTCCGGGAGAACGACAATAGTAATTACGGTAAATGATTCTCACCTGCTGCTCCTTTTCCGAAGCCCTCGGGGATAATTCCAGGTTACTCGCGGAGTCGTTACGACACCGAAAACGCAGCTCGAGACTCTCCCCCTCTGTGACTGTCGCTGACAGACTCGTTCTCGCCGACAACTCGTGCCGCTCAAATGTCGAAGTGGCGTCGCGAGGCGCACAACTCACCGAAGGAAGTTCCGCGATCAACACGATCGATCGTCCCGGTCGATCATCGGTGATCTCAGCTGCGATGGATCGTCGGCGTCTTGGCGAAGTGTCGAAAGCGCGTCCTCGCCGGCCACAAAGTCCATCTCCTGTACGTCGACATCCCAAAAGATCGGGCGTTAATTCTTTACCGTGTTCCTTCTCCCTGTCTCTCTCTTTCCTGACAATTCCGGGAACTCAAACGAATTTGCGAGGCCGACGGAGCTCAGCGGGGTTCATGCGTGTGCTCGACGCATCATCTGCACGACACCATCCGCACGACACCCATCGCGACGACCGGTCGTTCGTTCTGTCTCGCTTGTGCGCGCGACTCTACTTGACAGACCAGCTGAAACTGACGCGTGCGCGCGCACGCGCGTTCCGGACGTCGCGACTTTTTCGAACGGCAACGCTTTTCGCGCGTTCCGCAATGGCGATTTCGCAGGGCGTCGTTCGACTCGTTAGCTCCGATCGCAAGTGATGGACGACAGCGAGTTCGTTCGCGGTTCTCGAGCTGTCGCGTCGAGCAAACAAGCGGGTGTATACGTGAGGATATATGTTGCTATACCGTGATGTTGCCGCCTAACCTTCCGTGCCGTTCGAGTCGTAGGTGTTCACGTCGCATGCCTTTCGTCCTTTCCTGCGCCTCTCGTCCGTCGAGGCGGTCGTTTGTTCGCTCTTCTTACTCCTCGTTCTTACTAGAACACTGCACTACACCTGCTGTCGGACCCGCGGTTCTCCATGGGGCCTGGTCGAGTGCGAAAGGACAGCGCGTCACGGAAGGCGAGTCCGTTACGATCTACGCGAGGCTCGAGACTGAAGTTCGCCACACTTCGTGCTTCCTCATGGGCTGCGCGCGCAAAGGGTGGGGGGAACCGCGCGACCGTATTGGCCGGATTCTACTAGGCGCGCGAAGGAGACGTCGCGAGCTGGAAGGAGAAAGCAAAGTCAGCTACGTAGGACGCGAGAGAGAAAAAGAAAACAGAGAGAGAGAGAGAGAGAGAGAGGTGATCTTAAACTTAGGTTTAAATCTCGAGCGGAAAGGAGACGGCGCGAGACTAAGGTGTTCGCGACCGGTGGATGAGATGGGCGGCGGGACGAGAGGGGAATTCTCCGAGCCGCTTTTCAAAGGAAGAAAAAGAGAGAGACGAAGGGAACGAGGAGAAAGGAGACAGCGAAAAGGCTGCGTGAGCGAAAAAAAAGCAGCAAGAAAGAGAGGAAGAAAGGAACACTCACGGCCGGTGTACGAGGGACAAAGACAGATCGTGGCGAGACGAAGATGAAGGCAAGATGATTGTATACAAGAGAGAGAGACTGAAAAGGGAGGGGAGAAGGTCGCGTTCCTCTCTTTCTCGTTCGATTAGCGGGCGTCACGCAGCTACGGTCACGCGAAAAGATGCTGCGGGAACGAAGTGGGAGGACGAAGGAACGCGATGTAGAGAAGGAAGACGGAACGAGTTTACGTCATCGTCTGAATTGGCCGCGCTATCATCGTCGCGATGGTCCCTTTAGGGTGCAGAAAATATCCTTTCTTACCTTGACGCGCGGCTGAAACACCTCGAAATGGACATTTCCTCCCGTAGCTCCAATTGCAACTCACGTTCAGGATACGTTAAGTCAGAAGGATTCTTGCTCATTGATGAACAGATACGAGTTGATCAAATTTGATCCTATCGAAGAACAAAAAGCTGGAATCACACCTTGGATCACCAATCCGCGAAATTCGATCAAATCGACTGACGACATACCTGGCACCATCTAACGGTGTCGCTGTAAATAATGTCAGAACTTTTTTGTTATCTCGTCGGTACACACCGCTGTTTATCAATTGTTTTTCAGAAAAATGGTGTCAATAATTATACATGGTTGTATGTTGTATTAGCAGTGATCACAGCAATTAAAAACACACTCGATCTCGGAACTTTGTCCTCCGAAAAATCGCGTCGAAATTGCGGGAATGGCGCACTCATCTATACTTTTCTACACTATACTCAAAAAGGTGATCCTTCGTTAAGCCCGTATCAGAATACGGATTAAGATTGAGATTGAATTGAAAATTGGCCAATCAGAGCAAAGTTCACCAAACTTGAGCTTAGTGAATTTTGCTCTGATTGGCTAAATTTTAATTCAATCTCAATCCTAATCTATAGTCTGATATGAGGCCTGTTCTTGTAGCTGCACTGCTAACTAATGCAATAAATTAAAGTGAGAAAACGTATATTTGTTTCACTTCAATATATTGCACCAGTTTAGCAGTTAGCTACAAAGAACAGGCCTACGGTCTTAAGTCCCGATCCACAATTGGTGTAGTAAGCTTTAAGCCTTAAAAAATTGACCAATCACAATCAAATTTGAGGAGAATAATCGACTGTGATTGGTCAATTTCTTAAAGCTTAAAGCTTACTACACCTATTGTGGCTCGGGACTAAAGGGACGTCTACATTGGAAGTAAATAGCAAAAAGTAGGAAGTAAGAGTAAGAAACCAACCACAGTCGAATGTGAGAAGAATAATCAACTATGATTGGTCAATTTTTATTCTTACTTCCTACTTCTTACTGCTTACTTCCAATGTAAAGGTCCCTTAAAGCGTCTTCTACAATGGCAGTAGGAGTAGTAGTAAGAAATAAGCAGTAAGCAAATTGACCAATTCCATTCTCACGTTTCAAAAATAATCGATTGTGATTAGTCTATTTACTTACTGCTTATTTCTTACTACTACTCCTACTGCCATTGTAGAAGATGCTTCAGAGGATGCTGGAGTCGGTGACGAATTCGAACAGTGGCGATAATAAGACGATCGTCACTAACATAATCACGCTATCCTTTTCGTATTTCTTGTATGTAAAGAACTTACATGAATGTGTGTTGTTTTGTTTTACCATATTCAATGGAAAACCTAACCACATATATGTAGAAATCTTTCTACAAACTTTTCTGATATTCTTAAGCTTCCAAATGCAGATACGAAGGTAGAGCAATGTTTTTCAAAATTTTTCTATTTGCATCCACACTTTCGGTATATACAAGCTGCGAAACTTTTGGATTAGGCAAATATTACACTGACAGCTTGAGATTTTACATGTAAAATTTTTTTCTTCGTTTTCGTCACAATAAATGTTCCTATTTATTTTGCACTTTCATTGCGTAAAAACATTTGTAATTCTGTGTAACCAATCGACATGAACTTTGCACAAAAATGTCAGTGTTCTGTCGGTAAAGTTTTCAGCTTCAAGATCCTCTTAAGCGGAGTTGTACGCAAGCTTTAAAATGGCGCTCTTCGTGCGTGTTAACTTAAATACGCTCTCTTTATTAAATCGTTGTTATAACAAATTCGCAACTAGTGCAGTAAAATTAAAAACGAACAAGCATACTGTGGTGACGTCCAGTATTTTATTTGAGAAGCTCAGCAAACAAAGTAAATAAAACTAACCTAATTTTGTACACGACTGAAAAAAAATTACAAATAACACTACAATCTTCTCCTGAGAAACTTATTAGTTTTGCAATAATCGTTTTGAATATAATCTGCCAATTAATACCCTTTAAGTCTACATTTGTACATTCATATCGCAGTCTATCACGTGAGAACATAACCTATAATGGTCTTTTAATGATATTTCTTTTACAGATAAAAAGACAAAAATTTTTTTTACAGATAAAAAGACAAATTTTTTTTACAGATAAAAAGACAAAAACGTCGACTAGTGTAAAAACGCCCTTCGAAATAGAAATTGCCAACAGAAGAGATCAAGCATGTCGAAGTATATTAGTACAAGTGGATTCCCTGTCTTCTCACGAAGATCTCCAAAATTATTGCAGTCAGTTTGGAATGATACAAAATGTGTATCACTATAAAACAAATAAAGAACATGTATGTGAGTTATATTTATATTTTATTTATAAGTGATAGTCGCCATTTTTCGTCTAGATAATGTTTACAACAATATCATGTATTGTCTACTTTCAGAATTATATCTTAGTTGAATTTGAGGACGAAGCATCAATAAAGGAAATTATGTCAAATGCCAATTTTATAGGTTCTAATTTAATAATTCCATGTAAATCATCAGTACTGTGGTTTCGTAAAGGCCAAATTTCTAAACAAAACAGTCAGAAGATGTTAACTGTAGAAAATGGTGTTTCGTCTCCTAGTATAGAGCATATCGCACACAAATTATATCATTCGAGATCGGTAATATCATTAATTTGATATATGGTTAAAATTTCAATTAGAGTATTATATGAAACTAACCTATTTTATATTTCATAGATATCAGAGCAAATATCACAACTTTATGAGGCACTGAAATTAACTGATTTAGAAACAAGACTGAGATTTCATACTGCGCATCATTTAGAACAGAATTTGTCTATATTATTTTATGGAAGGAGAATCCTGCCATTTGGTTCGTCTGTAAATGGCTTTGGTAGGAAAGCATGTGATCTTGACTTGGTATTTTTTTCTGACGACACTGTGGAAGTAAATATTTAATATATTTGCATTATTTACTTTTTCGCTATCGTCACATATGAGAAACTAATGAATTTTGCGGTTTACAGAATGACCCTAGAAGCAGATTAGTATTTCATTCAAAGTATATGAAGTGTAAGCAAAAGCATGAAATAAAAGAATTTATGGCAGTACTTGCAAACATCATGCGGCACTTTATCCCCGGAGTCGAAAACGTACGAAAAATTTTGGAGGCTCGAGTACCCATCATCAAATTCAACTTCGAATACAATCTTCTTGAGTGTGACTTGTGCACAGAAAACACGTAAGAAGGTTGAAGTACGCGTATGTTTTTGTATCTTGTCAAGTACAAAGCGCACGTGACATTGATGTCGGTTTTTCTCGCAGAACTGCCGTCTACATGTCAGAGCTGTTATATCTATATGGAGAGATAGATTGGCGGGTTAGGCCGCTTGTTCTTATGATACGTAAATGGGCGAGGAATCAAGACATAACGTGTGATATACCAGGCGCATGGATAACGAATTTCTCCCTCTCGTTGTTGGTGTTATTCTATTTGCAACAAAAAAATATATTGCCATCGTTAAGAATATTGAAAATACACGCGAGTAAGTGAGATGCGCGAATGTTACAGCGTTTACACAATTGACAACTTATTCCTCCTCTATCACGAGTTTCAAGTGAAGACAAATCTCGGACTCGTAGTGATCTCTTCTCTTTTTTTCTAACAGCAGACAGCGACGCTCGTTATACAGCTGACGGCATCGATTGTACCTTCCTGCGAGATATCCGCAAATTACCAAATGAATATAAGAACAAATTGAATCACGACGACTTGGAGACTCTTATGTTCGGTTTTTTCGAATATTATTCAACTTATGATTTCTACACCAAAGGAATATGTATACGCACGGGAATACCGATCAGGAAACCGACGTCTTCGCCGCTTCACATTATCAATCCGCTTCAGACAATGTTGAACGTCAGCAAGAATGTTAGCATCTTCGAACTGAATCGTCTAGTACAGAAAGCGCACGATGCGCTCTTCACGCTAGAAACTGCGAACAAACTCCAATACAACAATTGGGGTATTATGAGTTTATTGAAAATTAAACAACCGGAAGTGATAAATCTTTCACAGTTTAATATTGTAGAAAGTCGAAATGTCAAAGGTAACTCCTCGGAAAACCATTCCCACGAAACCTCGGAAAAAGTTGTTAGCATTGATAACACACAACCAGTAGAGAAGACAGAGGAAACTGTATCATATGTAAAATAAATGACAATAACGTAATTTATCTCCGTCGAAACTTCCTTACTCCCGTAAAGGACAATTCTAATTAATTTCTTATAGCAGATTTGGTATTGACTGGTCTTTATATGATAAAAAAAGCAGAAATGTAGTCTGTACATTTCTATGTCTTCTGTACATAGTAGTAGAGACATTTTCATCGATTTTGCTAGTTTTTAGCTTTTTTTGCTACGTGACTTTCGACAAGATCAGTGAGAACGCTCCTTCACTGAAGATTTTACTGAAACATTGTACATGAGAAAGAAAGTCGTGCATTTTTACCACACAGTTATACCCGTAGTATTATGACATGTGTCTTGTACATATAGGTAGGAAATAACTATACGTACACATGATGTATAAATAAGTTATAAAATATCGCAATCAGTCAAATTGATTTATTGGAAACCGTTATTGCCGCTATATCAACCCTGCAAATTTTTCGAACATCGTGATCAACGTTCTCTCGTTTACTCCGTTTCGTCCATTGACATTTACGGCGTTGACGCGCGCGCGCACGTTGTTTGTAAAATTCAACAAGTGAAATATCGCCAATCGCGTGATCTCGTGTACATGTAACATTCGTCCAATCAAAACAGATAACGAAAACCGTATTCGTGTGTGTATATATATATGTATGTGTGTGTGTATGTGTGTCGTACTCGCGTCGCAAACAAGAGAGATCAACAATGAGATACTCCCGTCGTTTGCGCGTTACACGAAGATACGGTGCATGTAAATCGAGGACATTTATTAACTTGTATATATATTTTACTATACCAGCAATATTCGACATTTCTCATACATGCACATACTTACAGTGTACATCCGCTATAATTAAACATTTCGTTCTCGTGAAGCCTCCCGTCTCTCTTTCTATCTCTTTCTTTCTCTCTCTCTCTCTCTCTCTCTCTCTCTCTCTCTCTCTCTCTCTCTCTCTCTCTCT
>NW_022639480.1:216281-218340 GCF_010583005.1 Odontomachus brunneus
TCTCTCTCTCTCTCTCTCTCTCTCTCTCTCTCTCTCTCTCTCTCTCTCTCTCTCTCTCTCTCTCGAGGGGAGAATCACGGGGAGACATCTCCATTCGATTAAATTCGAACAATGACCCAACGATCACGCGTCGACTTTCACGAGGAGGAGCCGATGATTCCTCGTAATGGCGATTACACTTACGTATCTTTCTCGTTAAGTAATTGCGAATATTATCGTTATAATGACAGTCGATATTGTATAATTACGAAGCGTTCACGCGACGATACGCCCCCCCATCGCGCGAACGTTCGACGACGTGGCCGTCGACGAGTTCGCGTCGTGGCTGGCGATATTATACGAGTACGCTCGCGGATTAGGCTATATTCTTTTGCACAAGTACCGTCGATTAAATTCGTAATGTATGACTGGCAGTGTTGTTTACTAACTAAGTATTACCGTTTACACTCGCTCGGCCGTGTTTACGCGCGGCGTTACTTCATTGGACTGTGCATCGTCGAACCGCCGGTTGACGTGTATGAGCACAAATTCTCACAGACGCGTCGAGCGTGCACAGCTCGGCACAATAGCCCTGACAATAGCCTTGAGCAGCGAAAAGACACACTAAAAGACGTCACAGAGGCTCGTATTAATACTTGAAACTCGTCTCAACTATGATACTTAAATATGAACTCAGAGTCAGATGAAAGTTTTTCTAGTTGAATCATGACTACAAATATAAACGTCACACATATCGCAATTCAACTGAAAAAACTTGGATTTAACTCAGAATGTAAAATAATAAAACTATAACGGCTCTAGGAATTAAAACAAGATAACAATTACAAAGATAATTATTAATAAGAGCCCAAAATTGCTGATGTTATGCGTTTGTAATTTAACCATGTGAATAAATCAGAAATATACAAAGTTAATTTAAGTTAAAAGCTTTGCTTTTCCAAAGCAAAGAATTTTCACTTTTAAATTAAATTAGTTTAATATATTTCTGATTTATTGACATGGTTAAATTATAAGCGCATAACACCAACAATTTTTGGCTCTTATTGTCCTTAATAATATTGTTATTTTGTCGGAATGTAAACTTGAGAATCTCACATGAGACGAGTCCCAAGTGATAACTATTAATACAGGCCAAAGACGTCCAAAAGATATCCGAGAGAAATGACATCTTTTAGTAGATTGTGCGCTGTCTGGGACATGAAGTTGTATTCTTCAAAGACGTATGACATATCGAAGGAAGCTTCAAAATGATATAACTTTACGCGTTAAGATTATCGTGCCGATCTGTGTGCAGTACAGTGGGGAGAAACGATTCGTACTTATTTTGCGACAATGTGAATAAGAAAACGAGGTTTCCAAGGGGAAACGAAAAGTAATACGCATTCAGTCGAGACGAAGTACATACACAACGTTGTCTCGTCGACAGTCTCCGGACTGCGAGACGCCAACCGCGGTTTCCTTGCAATTATTATTATTGTACATCGCCACGCGCGCGTTTCATTCGAGAAACACTTTCCTCTCGCTAGATTCCTAATCAAGGCTCTACGTGTACATCAACCGCCATCGTCAGGCAGGTCGTATCAACGATACCGAGTAGCAGATAACACGTTTAGTCGTACTCTCTCTTGCCTGCGAACACCCGACTCACAACGGTGGCAGCGATACTACTAACCTTCGGCGCTTCAAAGTGCAATTAAATCGCTATAAAAAGACCGACCGCGGAGTTGCGCGCCGCCGAGAAACGCGCGGGTGCATCTGGGTGGTGCCCGATTACGATCGCGGTGCAACTCCCACGTATGGAGACATAATGTAAACGTTAAAAACTCGGAGTCAATACAAACGTCGCACATTTGGTCGGGATCTCAAAGAAATTCGACAGTCTGCCGAGGAAAGTAACGCGAAATTACGAAAGTGCACTTGTCGAAGGTGCCTCCTTGACAGCTATATTCCTATAACAGAGATTCCTGATTTTACATATTCTCGCGCGGAAAGGACACGTGTCTCCTTTGCTCTCTCTCTCTCTCTCTCTCTCTCTCTCTCTCTCTCTCTCTCTCTCTCT
>NW_022639480.1:219750-263662 GCF_010583005.1 Odontomachus brunneus
CTCTCTCTCTCTCTCTCTCTCTCTCTCTCTCTCTCTCTCTCTCTCTCTCTCTCTCTCTCTCTTTCTCTCTCCTTCTCTTATTTCCTTCTCATTTTATTATCATAATTTTATATATCTATCAGTTATCGTGTATTCAGTAGAATATCCAAAATCTTCGAAAAACCGATACATCCTTGCAACAATACGTACATACACACACACATACACACTCTCTCTTTCTCTCTCGCTAAATAACAAGTACTTAAATCCACGTGGCGAGTGGCATTTAGTCCTTTTTGATAATTTTGCTTGTCTATGCAATAGGCTCATCACGGATATACCTCGGATACGCGACTCGTACTGCCGAATTGAGCTACTAAGTTTCCCCTTCACGCACCAGCAGGGATTTCCCCGCGCGACTTTCATACGTCGACGTGACTGTTGGCGAACGGGACGGCAGGGAATGAGACGCTCGCCCGCCTTCAGTTCGTCTTGCTCTTGCGATGATAGCGATGGTGGTACAGATGATGCTGTCTCAGTTGGGAGCGCGTCTCCTGCACGGCCGCCACCAAGGTGCGCACCGCCTCCTCGTGACCTTCGAAGCTGTCCGCTTTCTTGAGCTGGCCGAGAGACGACGCCGTCCCTGCCTCTCCGCCACCGCCGCGCTTGGTTTTGGGTCTCGGGAAGGTTTCCCAGGAACGTTGTTTCTGCACGAGAGACGACCTCGGTGTCGGTCCGATCAGAACGAACAGTGTTTTCCGGGGGTCCTGCGCGGGTTGTTGCTTTTGACCTACCGTCCCGTCGGCGATGCTCGATCTCCTGCTATTGCCGGAGCCGGTCGTGCTCAGGCTGTCGCAGCTGGCGCGTCGGCGTCGCCTCGCGTCGCTCGCTGCCTTCTCGTCGGCGTAGAACAGCTCCTCGGAGTCGCTCACCGGATAGGTCTTGGTGGGCTTGGGGATCGGCTGCTCGTCCACCGGCACCGCGTGCACCTGCGCCTGCACGCGCTTCTTCGCCTCGCCCATGCTCGAAGCTTCCGAGATTCGTTGGTACTCGCCCTCGTCCCCTGTGGGAAGCACGGATATCTTTTTAAGAAGAAGAAGACCATCTTTCACTTAGTGCGGTGGGCAGCGATCGCGCGTTGCTGAAAACTCGCTACGGCCGGTGGTGACATTGCGACGAGGCAGCCGAGAGAGAGAGCAAGTGTGTGCCGTATCGTATCGCTCCGATAGATTTATCAGCGCTTGCAGTCGAGAATAGATTTGGGGGGCGCGCGTCGTATGACGACCACGGGGCGAGAGACGTATCGGAGCACCCCCGAGAGACGGTAGATGTACGTGTGTGTGTGTGTGTGGCCATCTCGTATATCTTTTATTACTCGGTATATGTATTTACACGTTGTACATGTACAATATATACATATAGGCGTGTGCAGCGGACAGTGGAGTAACTCGAAGGTGTTTGGCGCGTCGGCGCGGCGGCGTCGTATATCGATGCCTAACGCCTCTAAAACCTGAAACCCGGGCTGTGTGTATCGCTACTACCACTACTACGAAAGGCGGACCTGCGTAGGCTGTGATCGGCTTGGTGTTCGCTCTCTCGCACGATCATCGTTTCTTACCGATGTGAGACTGCGGTTGCTGAGAATCGGCGGTACACCTGTCCGCCTGATCGAGGGCCTCGGCGGAGGTGTCGCCGGTGCCGCCTTTCAACGAGCGATACAGCGAACGCATTTTGCTGCCGGTCGAGTGGCCGGGCGGCGTTTTCGGCTTTGTGCTGTCCGGTGACTTCCGCGACCGTCTGCTCTGGCTGCGATCGCGACCATCCTCCCTGCCCGGTGATTTCTTGCGATCGTCCTTCGCCCGCGCCTTCTCGATCAGCTGGCTGAGCACGCCTTTCTTCGGGTCGGTTTTGGTCGCGCCGTACACCATTATGTTGCCGCTCGTGTCCAGGACGGCGCTGACGCCGCTGGATGGTGTGCGACATCGCGTCGGGATCTCCTTCGTTTCTGCGGGAACGTACGCGACAAGTTCACGGGTAAATACGCTTTGTGCTACGCGACGCAAACTTATATGTCTAAATGTTCATTAAATTATCATCGCCACTCCTTGCCTCTCTCTCTCTCTCTCTCTCTCTCTCTCTCTCTCTCTCTCTCTCTCTTTTTTTCTCTCACCCTTCATGTATAGCGCGTTGTCGGCACTCGTGGCAGTACTGCGTGAATGACGGTGATCCTTCGTGGGCGCCTGAGTCGCCGGGTGAGGTGGCTCTTGCATCTGCAAGCGCGCCAGGTGATCCAAGAGCGCTTGCAGATGCTGATTGTCGGCCACGTCCGACGCGGCCATGCTCACTTCTCCAGCGCTCACGCCCGTGGAGAATGATTTGACGAAAGGCTCCAGTTGCTGGGCGAGCGTCTGCAGCTTCTTCACCTCGCTCCTCAGCGACAGTATGTCGTTCATCTGCACGACAAACAACAGCGAAGCGGTTTGAGAGATCAAGAGAAATCGCGTCGAGAAGTCGAGAGTGCGACGCGACGCAGGATACTCACCTGCGAATGAAAGATCTCCTTCTCTATGTGAATCCTGCACGCCTGCTCCTCCCACAGCGCGTCGAATACATTTCTAAGCCGCTCGAGTTCTATTTGATGATGCTCCAATTGTTGTTCCAGCACGCGGCAGTCTTTCGCCACGAGATCGTAACGCGTGCCCAACGGCGGTGTGTTCGCTCTTCTCAGGAGAGCGACGTCCCGATGCAGTTCCCCCAGTCGCTCTTTCACCGTCAGCAGCTGTTGACTCAGTTCCTTCAGCTGCGTATCAAAGGTACGACAGTGATTGGAGAACGAACCGCCGTCGGGTCCGGTCTTCGGCGGTAGCCTCTGAGCAGTCTTGCTGCTCTGTTGGGGAAATATATTCCTGACGTAAAGCGTGAATGACGGTCGCGACGGTCGTATAACACGTGTACAACAACGACCGCGTTACGCTCGTTACGTATCAGTAATGAACTGTCAATCATCGACTACGATTGTCTAATGATCTAAATTGCGGACGAAATTCGGTCCCGCTTCGATCAGCCGATCGCGCTGCTACATGTACAAGGAGAATCTCCTCTACTCTGGCGCTACCCAGCTACCAATCATACGCAATCAGTACAAGCCACATCATATCGAACATAGTGAACCTGTGAACCAACGTACTTACGCGGAAGCGTGCGCGAGAAATGCGGTGAAAAGGAAACTCGTAATGTGAAAGTAAAGACGATCATGAAGAGGACGATCGAGAGATGGTCTCTTCGCGCGCGCATCGTCGTACCTGAAGCACCTGCGGCTCCGACTGGCCGATCGTGTGATCGTACAAGGACTCCTTGAGCGACTGCGTCTGGCCTATGAAGGGCTGCAGGGCGCGTGCAAAGTCGATTCTGTAATTCGTTTTGATGTGAGCGCCGAGTAGAGGCGGTCGCGAGGGATGACCCAGCTGGGCGACGCGACCCAGTCGCTCCAGCATCGGATGGGCCAGTTCTAGAAACTGATATTTCGTCGCGCCACTCGTGAAGGCGGTGCACAACATCAAGTGCATCTGTAGTACGGGAAGCGCGCTACCTAGCGAGATCAACTGCGAGCGGACCATTCGCTCTTTGGTCTCGAATTGACGTTGCATCTCCGTGACCACGGACGCGTGCGTCTTCGTGATCACCTCCTGCATCCCCTGGCAGTACCCGCTCAGCGAACGTTTCTCGGACTCCAGATTATGGCGCAACTCGTCCAGCTGGGACTTGAGCGCCAGCACGCCGTCCCGTATACCGGCCTGAAGCTCGCAAATGGAATTGACTGCCCTCTCCATCTTCTTCGAGGTTTGCTGCCAGGCACTTTCTATGTCCACGCAGTGCACCCGCGCGTCCGAGGGCGTGTCGCGGAAACACGTGGCGCACAACATGCATTTGGCACTCTGGCTGAACATGATGTACTGCTCCCCGTGGATCGGACAGCGACGCTGTGTGTCCTTGGCGCACTTGCTCATGTGCACCACCTCGTGGGAGGAGAACATCTTCGCCCGATGGGTGTGTTCTCTGCAGTGGGTACAAAGCGCTTGGCCTGTAAAAGTATGTAATATGCGCGTTTCTCTCTCGTGTCCGATCTTTAACATAGAGTCGAATTTGCTCTCTATTTTTTTTGAGAAACGTACCGCACGTAGTGCAGAAGAACATGGTCGATTTGTCGCGCTTGTCGCAGTTGGCACATGGTGGATTCTCGGAGTTTGCCAGCTCTACCAATTGACGCATCAGCTGATCGGGCGGTGGTAGTTGCGCACCTTCCTTCAACTGTGTCTGTTGCCTGTGTTGCGTTTTAGAATTGTACTTTAGTATGACGCGCGAGATACTTTCGTACTGCGAGCACGAGAGCGCAATGATACGTGAAAATACGCACCGAAAGGGCGTAACGACGACGCGACAATGCGACGGCAAGGGAACGCACACTTATCGCGGATCGAAGGAACCAGACGAATAAGTGTAAACAATAGACAAAGCAATGGAAGAACCGCGTGCTCCAGTCCAGAGCGTCTCGTCGCTCAGCCCAGCAAACCGAATCCTCCACTGAATGTTCCTCGGCATTTGACGAAAAAATAAGCAGCTATTTACCCGCAGATAGGGCAGGAGACCTTCCCGTCGATGTGAGGGCCGTGTATGCAACGGGCACAGAAGGTGTGGAAGCAGGAGAGCAGGCAGGGCTCGTTGTAATATTCGTGGCAGACGCCGCAGGTGAGGGGATTCCTGAGTCCGCCGCCCGGCACGCCCGTCGTGCCGTCGTCGCCGACCCCGTCGCCGACCGCCGAGCCCGAGCTCGCCATCATCGAGCCGCAGCGACCTCGGCCTCGGCCACCCTGAGTACTGTGATCCCGGGCTAACCCGCTTTCACGACACCGCTCCTCCCTGCCACTCCATACTCGTGTCCCTCTGCAACAGAACGGACGCGTATACTCAGTTTGAACGCGACTACGAGACTAGGACGGACGCGCGGAACGATTGACGATGAGCGATTATTAGCAACGGTCGACGATGAACGCGAAGGAAAATTCACTCGGCGACGACACGACACGGATTCGGGACGATGTTTACCCCTAGACCGTTGGCCCGCCCGCCGCCTGCCTGCCGCAGAGAGAGAGCGCGTCCCGACGAGAGGGAGGTTTATCGGCTCGCTCGGCCCGTCATTCTGACGTAGCGCGGTAACCAACCCCTTTGCGCAACTGACGATCAGCACTGACGTCACCGAAGCACCCACCGATCTCACCCTCACGCCCCGCTCACGCTTGCACCCACACGACGGCGCCGTGAGGCTTGCGCGTAAGTGTGAACGCGCGCGTACACACGCGTACGTACGTAGAGAGATACGTGTAGAGATTCGTTGCGCGCGGGCGCGCATGGCCGACCCGGCTCCAACGCTTTCACCCTCGCTCGCCCGTCGCTCGTCGTCTCATTCCCGCCCCATTGCGCAACCAGCACTCTCGCGCGCGTGCACGTATTTACGCGTACACACACACACACACACACACACACACACACACGAACGGCGGACGGAAAGTCGGGTATTGGTGCAGGAGAGGATGCAGGCGAACGGGGCCGCGGACGGGGCGGAGGACGGCCCTCTAAAACGTGAGAAGAAGAAAAAACACATTAATCGCGTAATTCCTCGCCGAAGGCGTTTCTCTCTTTCCTTTTACCTAGACACAGTTTTGCTCGGTGTCGTCGCAGCGTCGTCGCGTCCGTTCTCTCCTCAGCACCGGCCGAGACTCATCCCCTCCGTCCTGCTATCCTCCGCGCGAGGGAGAATCTCCGAAATGAACTATATATAGTAGAATTAAGGTACACTGAGCATCGAGGGCGAGCAGTTTGGCCGTTGCGAGAAGTCGTCTTCCGATAAGCAATATTCCCGCACGTCAGAGATTCTTCTAATTCCCTCTCAAAGACGTGTCGCGTCTGTCGGAGGCGATCTCTAATTCCTTCAGCTTGCGCCGCGGACCGTTCCTCGAGAGAAACAGGGATTTTAGGCACTGCAAGAAAAATAAATGCAACAAGAGCGTACGTTGGAGGTTGGAGGTATACGTTGGAATAATTTATCGATGAAGTCGGTTCGGCGAATTCTCTCATCGCAGGTCGCGGAACTCGATCGATCCCTGCGATAAGACACGATCATCGAGCGCGCACCGACCTGTTTATATTCAAAAGTTGATTTCGCGGTCACGTAAATTATTTATATGCAAGAAATCAGTTAAGGTGGATAAAGTGAATTACCAATTCTTATATTTTAAGACCAAGACAATAAGTGTATCCAGGTAGATGTATGGCCATTGATACTTTTACCTTAAATGACTAGTAAACATTGTATCGTATGTTTCGCACTTGATCAATATAGACGACAAAGGCAGCGTTTCTACCTGAACTATTTGTGAAATTTGGCACAAGAAAATTTCTCTCTGTGGCGCCCATCCAGATTAATGCCAGTCACACTTCTTATAAAAGAGATTCTGGTAGGTAAGAAAGACCAGCGATGAGTATGTGTAACGCTGACACCCACCTAAATTTGCTTGCAGATATTGCTAGAATGCTGCTGCTGCAAATTCTACGTGCCGCGGACTATCTCCTAGCAGACACAAGAAATAACGATGAGAATTTTACTGCGACATATTTTAATGAAATATTTTATTAAAATACTTTGATATTTTAACCGTGACGTTTATAATTCTATTTGGATTAGCGAAATATTTGTCCAAGTGAGTATTCGCCGGTCAAGCGCGTTTTAAAGCTTCTAGGTACATGCATAGGCGATCCTTGTTTGATGACGTCAGAAGCGAGAAATTGCACGCTCACGATTCTTACGTAACAAAAAGATATATTCATATAGCAACACTTGTAATCGATTCAGCAAATTTATAAAATGCTCCGAACACTTTTGCTGTTATAATCAATCAAATAGTTATAAAATTAACATAACCCGAAATGATGACAAGTCTGAGTTGCATGTCACTAATTTTACAGCTGTTTATTGATTTTAACAGCAAGAGGAGAACATTCGGAGCATTTTACAAATTTGCTGGATCGATCACAGATGTCGTTTTATGGATATATCTTTTGATCTCCACGTATAACGCAAGAATCATGGGCATGCGATTTCTCGCTTCTGACGTCATCAAACAAAGACAGCCGACCCTAATACCGCCAGCAGTGCGATTCTGTAACTCATTAACCGTTAATTCAGAAAAAAACATGAAAATGTCACGGCTCTAAATATTAAACAAAATGAACGATATTATAAAAGATATTATAAAAAGCCAGAAACGCAGATGTTACATGCTTATAATTTAAACCATGCGTTTATAATTACATAAGCGTGTAACATCTGCATCTCTGGCTCTTTATCGTCCCATTATAATATCGTTTATTTCGTTAACTGTTAACGAGTTACGTCGTTAACGTTGCGCGAGTACAGCGTATTCCACACAGCATAGAAGTCTCAAAAAGGTTTCAGAAACATTGAACCTTTCTGAGATCTTCCTGAAATCTTTCTGAAAGCTTTTCGAAACTTCTGTGCTGTGTGGGGTACTAGAAAAGACGCGCAACGACACACAGTGTTAGTGCAATTCTCGTTAACGGCAGTTAACGAGTTACAGAATCGCCGGGGCCTTAATTATTACGCGCGAAATCGCGATCGTCGGCTATTTTTTGCCCGCGCTCGTTAAATTATGCGCCCAGCGAGCCGAGGCACGGCCCGTTCGGGTGTAAACGAATCGGCTGGGCGCCGATTCTACGAATCCCCGGCGAGATCTCCCGCTCTCGGCTCAATGTACTTTTCAGCTTGACCCGGTGTGCACGTAGACGCACCAGCCGCAGGAAGCGGCCGCTCCACAAATGCATCGCCGCAGAATGGATCGAGCTGCGATCGTGTCCTCTCGTTTTCCGCATCGCGTCCGTCCCCGTCCTCCCATTTCCTATCCAAATCTCAATTATCCAATTAAAGGGACTCGATATTCCGCCGTCTACGTGTCACTGCTCCTCGCCGATATTTCTCGTCTTGCATCCCCCGCGATGCCGCGAGATCTTGCAGTCGTGTCGATCTCGCGAGTAAGACTCACTCTTTCTTGTTTATCTCGGAAATAATAAAAAATAACAAGAAATAGGAAGAAATAATAACAAGTTCTCTTTTCTTTTTGTTAAAGATCCAGATAGCACAGAGAATTCAAAATCATCTGTGCTATTTGGGTTGTTAAAGACGCCTCTTGAGAGACGGTGAGAATATTTCGAACCTGCCAATTTGCCAATTTCATCCGCCGACTTCCCCGTAGTCGCGGAGAGATTTGGGTTTTTGCCGGAAATACAATTCCTCCTACATGGCCGCGCCTCCACAAGAACCCGAACTTCCGAGCTTTCCGATTTCGTTGTGAAAGCCGCTATTCATCGGCTCATGGCGGTCGATTCCTCATGCGTCCATTGTCAGCGTCTCGCGCCTTTTTAACCGGCTGCATTTGCGGCCGCCTTTTTCCATCTTTTATGCCCTCGCTGCACACGTTGTATAACTATGTACACGACATCGCCATTATCAGCGTCCCAGAAATCCATCGGATCTTCGATTCGTGTGTTGGTTGAAAAAAGAAACGCAGGAAAGTCAGCGAGCCTTTGGTGACGAGAAACAACGTGTGTGAATATAATTCTCGGTCTCAAAATACGAATTGTAACAGGCTTTCTACACAATAAGTCTTAAAAATGATCGACTGCGTTTGGTCAATCTACTCGCGGCTTTCTGACTAATGATTTGTGTGGGAAGCCGGCACAAATTTTAAATTTCAAATGCACGGCTATTTACAGCTCGCGATTGGCCAAGTTTTAAACGCCACAGGCAGAAAATGCGGTTCGTCCAGCGAGCGCGTATTACCTGTAAGTTAAAGCAATGTATCTTCATCCATATTGGGTATCGCGAGTCTTCTCGTTTCATCGATTTCGAAGACATTGGCGCATTAAGACGCGTTCAGAGAAGTGCGTCGTCTCCTGTAAGTACTCTTCGTTTGGACGGATCAACGTTTTGATATGCGAGCTCTCCTGCCAACACCTTCCATAACCTTCCACAGTTCAATGGCATCTTACGCAAGTGACGCATGCGCGTGCAGCTCAGCTCAGTCGCGTACACACCTCGCCGCAATGTGAGGTGTCGTTGGGCTCCACCTGAAAAGCAGATACGGGAAAAGAGGGAAGAAAAGTTATGGTGAACGTAGGAAGAGGTAAAGAGAACACTCTAGAGGATGAAGAACAGAAGAAATAAGAAGTAGGAGTCGAATAAAATAGAATTTTACACGTGGCTTTCGACAAGCGCCCTACCTTCTGCCTAGGCACGAGTATGGCGGCCCAATCACGTGACAGTGACGCATTCATGCGTGCGCACCAAGTGCCATCTGGTGAGGGAAGCCTTTGCCTCTCGCCGTAGGTGGCTGCCCGCCATTATTTACAGTTAGAAGGCGCGAGGCACGTGAGAATCGATAGTTCGCTTGTTGCGTCCTGTATGTTTGATAGTGTTAATATCTGTTTTCACCGCACTCAAGCATAAAAATGCCGTCACGTGGAGAAGACATTCTCAAGGGCTTTCAGGTGTATCCTTTTTATTGACTGATTTAATCGCGGTTCCGTCCGCAACCCAGCGATGGTTTGTAGGTTAGGATTGTGCGTAAGTGTACAATCCGACTGTGACAATGTTGACGTTAGCCAACGTTATACGACAGTGTTGTGTAGAGTATTCCTTCTTAATTGAGATTCACATAGTAATTGGATGAACCTGCGAGATGCCGATAACGGGAAGATCCTCTGGCAGGGCAACGAAGACTTGTGAGTAGTTTTACTTCGTCGCAAATTTACGTGTTCTCTCCTAACGCCGGGCGCGCTTTTAACCGTTTGTAACTGCAGATCTGTACCCGACGTGGAGCACGAGGCACGTGTGCCGAAGAAGATCTTGCGATGCCGCGCGGTATCGAGAGAGATCAACTTCAGCTCCTCGGAACCGATGGAGAGGTTTCGCCTGGAACAGAAAGTATTGTTCAAAGGCCGTTGCTTAGAAGAGTGGTTCTTCGAGTTCGGATTCGTTATTCCCAATAGCACCAACACATGGCAGAGTTTAATTCAAGCTGCTCCAGAAAGTCAAATGATGCCAGCTAATGTATTGAAGTGAGTAGACACGATGAATCTTTGAAATTAGATTTTAACCTCTCCGAAGAGTTAAATCAATCAACTTAGAAAAACTGACACTTTTTTGCTGTATGAGTCTCTATGTTGACTTTTTCATTTAAACCACTTATTTTGAGTCCAATATAAGATGTAATTAGGAAATGCTTTCATAATTGTTATGAAATATATCCAGATAACACAGAGAATTCAAAAAGAATTCAGTCATATGTCACAATTCTGAATTCATTTTCAGATGCAAAAAGAATTCACTGAACTGAATTCTTCTTGCATTTAAAAATGAACTTAGAATTGGTGACATGCTATTGAATTCTTTTTGACTTCTCTGTGCTATCTGGGATAAGTGTGTTCTGTCTCAAAGAACTCCTTAAATTGGTATAAATTGCAATAGGTTAAAGTGAAACAAGTATATTCTGTTTCATTCTAACTCATCGTACACATTAGTGTATACTAATTCAAGAAGTTCTTCAGAAAAGAACAGATCTATTGTTAATTTGGCTTATAATATGACAACATGTCATGTGAACCAGTGTCAGTAGCATGTAAAGTTAGTCTGCCATAAAATGTATTAAACAACAAAATCATGTGTTTTGATAATCAAGAAATTTACAAGAATTAAAGTTTGTCAGTTTGACTTCTGAGAGGTTCATTTATCAAATAATTGGATACACACACACACGTGTACGTATATTTATTTAATTTTTTTTTTTTTATGAACAGTGGCAACGTTGTGATAGAAACGAAATTCTTCGACGATGATCTCTTAGTGTCTACTAGTCGAGTCCGTCTCTTCTACGTTTAAGGCATCTAATTTTCTCTTCTACGTTTAAAGCATCTAATTTTCGAATGGTCCTCATGTTTATATATACACGTACATGTGTGTATTAACGGGACCAATCACAGCGTGAAATGTTGTCAATGTACAAAATAAGAGAACACACATCGCCAGGTTCTCTCACGGACGTATCAATTTTTATCTCTTCTTTTACTCTATTTCCTACATTTATTACTTCTTACGTTCATATATATACATATATTGAGTAAGGCGCCAACGATCTCATAATTCTATAATAACCTACACGCAGTTGTGTGAATTCGAGCACACCGAATTACGAAATTGTTTTCGCAGCATTTTCGCTTGCGTAAGGCCTACTGTATACTTAGATAATAAATAGCGTATTTTTCACTGTTGGAGATACAAGATTCACCTTGTTAACACACGCGAGTATTTTATTTATTACATATTTATTACGTATTTACTGAATAAATATAAGAGATTTTTTGTATATATTGTGATACACTACACCACACGAGCAATAAAGTTGACAAAGTTCAATTCTCTGCGTGCCTTATTCTGATGATCTGTCGCTATCGTTTCGTTCCTATGATAAATAGTGCGATTTTTACAATTCTACAATTGTCTCACTCATTACTTTGCACCTTCCCAGCGCGTGCACAGCTATCGAGTCGTGCCGGGATCGTCTACCGCTGTGCGGATGTACCAGCTGCGAAATCATTAACTTGCGAGCGAATCGTCGTTGAGGAGCGCGTGTGTCCGGAGGCAGAGAGAGAGAAAGAAGCCTGCAACTTTTTTTCGCCGCGCGCTATCGATTCGCGGTGTACAAGCAACATTTTTTAGGCTTCACTACCCCCCTTGAGAGAGAGCTCACACGTTGAGTACGCTCTGTTCCCCATCCTATCTACGTCGTGCAGGTGTAAGGGCAAAAAAGCGTAGAAAACAGCGGAAGGAAACGTCGGAGTTGCCGCATGCGGTCTGCTCGAATGTGAAAGCAAGCGTTCTTGTCGTCGTCGCCGTTCGACATTGGTGCACCACGTGTGTCGCGCCGATTAATTGGATTATAACTCGCCCCTAACTTGATATCGGTCGCTTCACCCTCGGCGGGCCAACTCACGCAGCATGAATCTGAACGAGGAGGACGAGAGCGCTAACGAGAGCACCAGGCAGCTGTTCCTGGTCGGTGGCGCGGCACCGCGCGATCCACTGGTGTCGACCGGCGCGATCGTAGCGTCCGCGGGTGTTCCCGACGACATCGGCCAGGGTGACGATCTGCAGTCGACTGCCTTGGCTGGCCTGATCGGCGCGCAATCCAGCTCGGTCTGCTTCCCGACGAAATTCAGTGAGTACACAACACACACACACACACACACTGACTGGCTGTCTGGCTGGCCATAGTCGGGCCCGGAGCCTGATTGATTTAATTAACCGTCTCTCTTTCTCTTTCTCTCTTTGTCTGCCGACCCTGCCCGACACACTCGTCTACCCTAAGTAGTTGGGGTGGTGCTGCTCAATTAAGTTATTGCTAAATGCATTGAGCGGATCGCCGACCTTTTTTTTCTTAAATAGAGTTAGCGGTAATCAGTTTAGCCAGTTATGAGGCGTTTGCCGCCTGCTTGGTGCGTGACGAGATACCACCAGAAATCTGATCGAAGGTGTCGCGTATTGAATACTCTCCGTCTGAAGGTGCCTATTGATGCATTGCTGGTGTCTTTGTAACGTCCTAGACTTGATGAGGATGAGGACTGACGTTCACAGCGAGGCAGTCCTACCTATCTGTCTTGTTCATCATAGATCGGTCATATACAGGTCCGATAAACGATAAGCTGTCTCCTCTTGTAGCGTACGACTTCTCGACCAGCCCTGAGAGCGAAGATAGACCGTCCTGCGTGATCGGCAAGAGGAAGCAGCGCAGGTACCGCACCACGTTCTCCAACTTCCAGCTGGAGGAGTTGGAGCGCGCCTTCCAGAAGACGCACTATCCTGATGTGTTCTTCCGTGAGGAGCTCGCAGTTCGTATCCAATTGACGGAAGCTAGAGTGCAAGTAATGTCTGCATATTTCTCTTGTCATATGTGCACACTCAACACATTCGGGAAATGTCTAATTGGAAGCATTTACGTGACTGTACTTTGCCTCTCGAACGGGAAACAGGTCTGGTTTCAAAACAGAAGGGCGAAATGGCGCAAGCAAGAGAAGCAGTGTAAGATCGCGACTCACATGACGTCGCATTTGCCACCGTCAGACTGCCAGGAGGTGGAGGTGCAGCAGCAGCAGCAGCAGCAACAACAGCAGCACCAGTCGCAGCAACCGGATCACTTGCTGCTGGAGTCACCGTGCAGTCCTCCTCCGATCTATCTCGGCATGGAGTGGGCGGGCTTCTCTCCGTATAACAACACAGACAGCACGTCCTCTCTTATCGCGAGCAACATGAACAAACCGTCGGAAGCAGAAGTCGACAACAGTCCTCTGCTCGATCCGGAATTACTACAATTGAAATCGCCACGTTCCTAATAATGTTAAGAACAAACATATAGATACACAGCATGATGCTAGGTTTCTCGGAAGAGTTACACGCGTAACATACACGTGTACCTCCTAAACGTAGTATAAAATAACATGCAATAACTGTAATTGAAAAATATCGTACACTGCAAAGTATGAAAGTTTAAGAAATGTTTACCTCGTAAACGATGAGATGTATTTTGAGGGATAAGAAACACTGAGACTTTTATATTTAAGACTCCTGGCTCCTCACTATGAAACTCTTGATTGATGACGTGAGAAACGAGAAAAGATACGTTGAAATAAAGATACATTCATGAAGTGATACTTGCAACCGATCAAGGAAACTTGTAAAATAGTCCGAACATTCTCTTTTTGTTCGAACAATAACTGTAAAAAATTATTATGTATGCAACCTTGCTCTTTAATGCCTTCTGCTTTTTCTCAGAATTCTGTCGCATTAATTTTACAGCTATTTATTGATTGTTAGAATAAAAGGAAGATATTCAGACCATTTTAAGAGTCTGCTCGGTCGATTGCAAGTATCATTTTGCAAACATATAATTTTATTTCAACGTATTTTGCAAGAATTTTTAATGTTTTTCTCTTTTGACGTCATAAATCGAGATGGTCGCGGCGAGGTACCACGAGCTTTGTAACGTCTGGTATACAGGATGTCTGACACAAGATTGTCAAAAGCAGGTATGTAAGTAGATTAGGTAAAGCTAAAAAAGAATCCCCTACCATTTTTCAAAAAACTACGTAAAGTTTCGTTTGATCTAATTTATCTGCACATGCACTTTCGACAATCTTGTGTCAAATATGCTAAGATGGCGATGTAATGTGATGTAATTTAAGAACAAATGCGGCCTTACATTATGAATGTTGCGTACGAATGGTCGGTCAAAAAAATCACGTCGTGATTGCACCCTTGAAGAATCGAGAACGGTTATATAGATTTTATAAGGAAACCATGTAGAAATATTAAGGTACTTCAGAAGAGAGTTAAATATAGATTCCACGTTTGGAGGACATAATGAATTTGTATCGTGTAAAATTACTCTGCGCAACATGTTACTCTGATATAAAATAGTAACATCATCTTTATTCAGTGTGCATATATTACAAGTCAGTAAATCAACTAAGTATTAATCGGTCCATCTAAAGAGCAAATAAGCGGCCTTCTAAGATGCTCTTCCCGATCTTTTATTATGCCATTTGAGATTCGCTTTCTGTGGAACTTTCATTGACACGGAGTCTTATTGTTTTTTTTGTCTTGCCTCTTTTCAGATTGATTATGTCGAGAAAAAAGTGTGATCGATCGCTGTAATTTTATCACTTAGCCATGGCCGATCGGAGCTTCGATATTTTCACAGCAAATTGTTTGTGGGACGCATCTCGAGTGAAATAAATTAGTGACAGATGTTAGAAGGTTACGCGACATATGAATACTCGTCCGCGCTGTTTGCTGTACGCTCAATGTATTGTTTATCTATAAGGGCTTCGATGCACTTCTTAATCATTCCGATAGAAGGCGCGAACGTGACTCTTGATTGACTCAGCACCTGAAATACGGTTAAGGATTAAAATGTAGCGTTCGGAATCACTTGCGCCTTCGAAGTGAATTCTCGAGGTCCACACCTACTTTCTTCCTGTTGACTTTCCTGTTTACGCGCCGAGCAATATAGCGCTCAGCCTCAGGACCATTAGCTTCGTAAGAGTTCTACCGAACTCTCTCAAGCTTCTCAAACATTCTACTGTTGCAATTATAAATGTGTGTTGGTATAAATAGAAACATATAATATTGTACAGAAATAAGAAACATATAGAGGACTAGTTTCACAAATTAGGGGGCATCCCGAAAGTCTTACGACCTGTCCTGAGGCTGAACGCAAATGACCATTCACAATCGCACGCTCGATAGATGAACGCGAGGAAAAAAGGAAGTAGGCGTAGTCGTCGAAAATTGTCTCCAAAATACGAGTAATTATAAACACTGAAATATCTCGGTAGTCTAAACGGAGAGAATTTTATAGTAAAGATTATTATAGAGTTTTGTAACCGAGGAATAGATCGATGTTCTCCAGTAATTAATTATTATTTCATTTTATGCGCTATTTCTTCTACCTCAGGAATTTAAATGTAAAACTACTATTGGAAATTTATTGAAATTATTAAAAAATTTATTCTGGCCATTAAGCCTTACTGATAGTCTACTCCTGCATTACAAAACTATATATATACTAAAATTGAAAAGAATTTATGTATAAAAAATCTATAATATTCTCTCCGTGTAGGTGCACGATTTGTATAACGGCAAAAAAATTGCGACACTTATTTCGACGAGTATCAAAACTCATTCGATATCTGAGAGGATCTAGCCCCTCGCATTGTCTGTATTTTTTTAATGACGTCAGAAGCGAGAAAATGCATGCTAAAAATTCTTGCGAAATACCTTGAAATAAAAATATATATCCATAAAGTAACGCTTGCAATCGATTAAACAAATGTATAAGATATTCCGTGTACTCCCTTTTTGCTCTAACGATCAAATTACAGTAATTTATTGTAAATTAATCTGAATGCGAAGAAATAGCTTAGAAGATGAAGTGTACATTAATTTACGACAAATTATTGATTATTAAAGCAAAATAGGAATGCACGGAATATCTCACAGATTTATTTAATCCATTGCAAGTGTCACTTTTATATCTTTATGTCTTTTTTCTTTATATATTTATATTTTTTTATTTCAACGTATTTCGCAAGAATTTTTAGCATGCTTCTGACGTCATTAAATAAAAAATAGACAATGCGAGGAGCTAAGAGCCTTAATTAAGAAGAATCAATAAAAAGATAAATTCTTCTATTAGATACGGATACATGGCGAAACTCGTCGAAAGAAGAGAAGCATTGCTATCTGGCACGGACTACAAAAGTGAGGAAGAAAGGGAGGGAGAGAGATAAATTTACCTCCTGTACAAGTAGATTGTGTCTCAACAGCTTGCGACTCTTCATGATGCGAACTATGGCTGCTTGCAGGTACAATTTTCTATCATCGTCCACGCTGCGATGCGTGGCCTCCGCGTCATGTGGCGCGTCTCGTTGCAGCGCGCCAGTCACACGGAACTTGGTTCTCTTATTGTAGTAATCGAAATTGAGCGTGAGGACGGTATCTTCCTCGAGTTCACCGTCCGTGGATTTCATGAGGATCTTGCAGTCGACAAGGCTTGCGGCATGTTTTACTAACTGATCGTGCGACAGACGCAAGGACGCGGCCGCTTCTCTGCACTGTATCGCGTCGCAATGCTCAAACAGGAGCAGTAACGCCATTTGGTATGTCTGCACGGTCACGAGGTACGACTTCTTCAGATAATTGAACTTTAGCTCACCCTGACACAAATGGTGAAGCCATGTGAGTTTCCGACCGCTAAACTGCGCATGATAAAACGTCTCGAAAGCTTGCACTGACTTCTCCAACTGCTGCGGTACGTGAAACGGCCCCGGAGACGGCGGCAAGCCGAGCGGCCAAGCGCCCGCCTGTAAAACGTAGACCACGAAACCGATGCCTAATTGATTCTCTCTATCACCCTCGCGCAAAGTAGTCGTGAACTTCGTGTTGAGATCCGCCGACACGGACATGTCGGTAAACATACGATGCAGTTTATTCGTGAATTCGTAGCCGCACGCTTGCTTCAGCCGATCGATCATCACTTCCTCGGCGTCCATCGACTGCGACTGCTGATGTATCAATCGTTTTGCCAGCATGCGCGCGTAGAACTTCTGGAACACGTCCTTATCATCCACGTATTTGAACACGGTGATGGAGCGCGCCAACTTCTCTTCTATTTCGCTCTCAGAAGCAGCCTTGGCAGACTTCTTCAGTAGAGAATCGCAATACTTCGCCAACTAAATAGAAACACACGCTGTTACATCGCAATTATTAACAAAGAAAGAGAGAAAGAGACATTGTGCACCGCGTGTTAGAAGTAATTACTTCTCGCTCCTGGCGAATTTAAATTTAATTTAATCTCTAGCAAATTTCATTTTAATTTCAAACGAATTTTAATTTAAGACTACATATGCGTGACGGCAAACATTTGTTATGTCCACAATTAAACTCTGTTTTACAAAATTACAGGGAAAAAAAAACGAGATTGGCTGTGGAAAGAATTCTCTAAATAGAACGTAATAACGTATTTAATTTTCACTAAAATTTTGGGAGAAATTACCAATTCGGGTGCTCGCGCCGGTTGCCTCGGCACAGGTCTGTAATTCACGATCGCGGAACAAGCTTTGTCAAGAGCACCCACAAAACTCTGATCCGCTTTGAACACATCTTTGATCAATTCTGTATACTTAGAATGTACGTCCAGTATGCTCTCCACAAATTGCGTATATACCTGAAATTCGGCAAGATTTTCTATGTTATTTTTGCGTACTTTATCACATCATAAGTCACATATTCACTGTCTGATTTAGTGACGACACTCGAGTACTCGATCACTCACATTTTCCCCTTGTAAAGGTCCGATTGCCTGTAGACCTTGCTGCGTAATGTGTTGGGTGAGCTTCTGTACAAGTGGACTTAAACCCGACGGCAAGGGCTTCAGCAGCGGATACAAGAGTGACAGATCTCGTCTGCTTTCATTTTCTATCATGATCTTAGCTTCTGTATGCAACCAACTCGCTTGCGCATTAACCATTTTATCCTCGCAGCATGCTCTCACCTGAAAAAACATCATTATCGCGTCAGCCATAGTCCTCGACGCCATTGAATCTGGAAAACTCACATACGAGGAACGCACTTTCGGCACGGAACTTGAGTGAAGATACTTATGCGCACGTAATTCCTCCTGACTAAGTCTCCACGTGACTCGTTCCATATAACGCGTGACGTCCAATTGCTGCAGCAACTCCCACGCTTCTCTCGAATAAAACTCGCCGCTCGCTTCCAAAAAGGGACCCTCGAAAATTTCTTGATACATCTGACACCGGAAAACGGGATTCAGTTTAGCAAAAACGGGTCTTCGCGAAAAGTAGAGAGCGACGGCAACGAATACAAAAAGCTTAATCGATCGTATATTACATCTAATTGTCCTTTCAACTTGTACTCTTCTACTCGCACGAAGCTTTGAATAACACCGCAAATCACGTCGGTGGTGGCGGGCTGAGCTTCCCCGTTTCTGTCAGCCTGGATACTCTCGAGCAGGAGGGAAACCAACGAGTTTCTAAGCGGGGCTATCATTTTCCTCTTCCAGATATCCAGACCTAGCTCGCCGATCTCCATCTGCTCCTGGTAGTCGACCGCCATAGAGGAAGACGCACCATAGATGAGCTCCGCCTCCGAGAGTTTTTGCTTCTTAATGTGTTGCTGATTGAGGTACAGGTATAAGCGGTGCAGATAATTAATGCCCTGCGAGTATTCTGTCCAGGCACGATGATACGCCTGGAGCAGGTCCGACTCGCCCTGGGCGCGAACCTCTGTCAATAACTGGAAGACATGGTTGTCCAGAAACCTTTTTGTCTCGTTATACAAACGGTCCGCCAGTGGCTCGGGATACGCGACGCACAGGGAGTAAACGTCACTGCAATCATAGTGAAGAAATTGAGTTTCGCCCTATTAATTAAACATTAGATTTGTTCTCTATTGTTAAACTGGCTGTACTAGCTTGCATTTACAATCACTATTCCATTGAGAAAGTCACATCAAAATTCAAATTGTTGCAAAGTTGCAATGCACAGTATTATATTCCTCATGAACAACGCAGACTAATCGCTTGAAACTACATGGAAAGAAAGTTTGACATAATTAACCAAATTTTTGAAAATTCTGGTTAAAATCATCAAAATTCTGTCACAGTTGACCAGAAATTCTGTTAACACGAACAGAATTTTTATCAGAAATTTGCTTCATTCAACCAATTGTTTTTTCAGTGTATGACTGTGTTACTATGATAAATGTTACACATTAAATTTTTCTATAATTTTAAACATATTGGTTTGAATGGGCTTTCTACATTTCATAGTACACTAGTTCGGCAATAGAAAACAGATCCCATAATTTGGAAATAAAAAGTCTCGAACCATTATTTCAATACAATTTTGTAAGAAAAATGATACCATAAAAAATTTACCATTATAAATATTACAAGTGCGTGATATTTATAATGGTAAATTTTTTATGGTATCATTTTTCTTACAAAATTGTACTAAAATAATGGTTATCTATATTACTCCTACCATAAAATTTTAGATGCAAAATTGCAATACAAAGTATTATATTTCTCATGACAACGCAGACAACAACGCAGACTAATCACATAAAATTTCAACTACTAGGAAAGAAAGTTTGATTAAATTAACTAAATTTCTGAAAATTCTGGTTGAAGTTACCAAAATTCTCTGTTCAAGTTGTGCCAGAAATCCTGTTAAGATGACCAGAATTTTCATCAGAAATTAGCTTCATTCAACCAATTGTTTTTTTAGTGTATGAGTGTTTTACTGCAACAAATGTTACATTAAATTTTTCTATAATTTTAAACACCTTAGTGGTGAATGGGCTTCCTACACTAGTTCCTATACTAGTTTAGCAATAGAGAACAGATCTCACAATTAGCAAATATTTGTTTAGACAATGATTCTGTTGAAATACCTAAATCTATCGTTCCATGTGGCTCGTGAGACATTAGCTAGTGTTATCACTCCTCTCACAGTCTCTTGCAGTACATCCCAGGTTTGAGTGAAGTCTACTTTCTTGGGTTTCAGTGACATTCTTCCCCTCAATCCACAACACACTGGCAACAATTTGATCTCAGCGTTGGTAGGCACCTTTTTCTAATATTCTATAAGTTTCTAATGATACAAAACCTGCAAAGTAACATTATTGTGAGATCCAGATTCACACTCGCGTGAAACAAACGCTTATTCGCGAATTCGACTCGTTTAAAAAGTCTCGAAATGCCAAGCTGCGAACGAGAGAGAACGGAAGGTTGTGTACTGAGAGCAAGTTCCGAGAATAATCTTCACACAGAGCGCAGACAGAGGCCGAGAGTTTACGGGGCTTTGTTCGTTCGCGTATGTTTTGTATATCATCGGTTTAAAAATAACATAAAAGTAAAATACACCACACGCGCACGAGTCTCATGGCCGCTCTAATTTTCCCCCCCGGTTCTGTCCGCACAGTGCGCGAATTTACATAGAAAGAGGACGCTCTCTTACACGCGCGAGAAAGAGAGAAAGAAAGAAAGAGAGACAGAGAGCGTGAGTCCGCTACGAAATTCCGAGCACAATTACGATCTCGAGCATACACGACGTACACAGCCAGTAAGAGTCGAGCCGTGTCGCTCGCACGTTTCTAAAGTTCAAAATTGCAGGCACATATCGGCTCAATGGCGCACACACTTTTAAGAGAGAGAGAGAGAGAGAAAGAACGTGAAAGTGCGTGCGTGCGCTCGTGCCGTACGACGTTCGACGCGCTCTCACGTTGAAGCCGCTATATCCGTATTGCGAAATATCGATTAGAGCTCACGAGAGGAGAGCGAGTGATTCTCGCGATAACCGAGCGCGACGACGACGATGACGGAGTCGCACACACGATGTCGTCACACAGGCACGCACTCCGTCGCGCGCGTGTCGCTATCAGCGAGCACCACACAGCTGACCGCTGGCTCGCCAGTGACGATCGCCAGATGGTCTTAAGCACTTAAGCACTAACCAAGAGTCACGCACGGGAGTGCCCGGATCGCTGCCGCCGCCGATGGACAGGCCGTCGTGCTGAGGAGGTCAGGGTAAATCGCCGTCGATCGTGCTCCTCAGCCACCGCAATGACGAACCGTACTGGGCCGCTTATTTTTGGGGCGGGGGCACGAGTCATTCCCTGCCACGAGATGCATGACACCCGCGATGACTCGTCGCGATCGAACGCATTTTTCGCAGTCACCGTCACCCGCTTCTGCCAGTCCCCCGTTCGTCCGTCTCGCGTTCTCTGGTCACTCTGGTCCCTGCTCGGGGTCGTCGCAACCTGACCTTCGCCGTTCGATTCGGCCACTCGAGCACAACCGATCTCCTTCTCGCCTTCCTCGCCGCTCTTCACGGGCCCTTTCCCTTCTCGGTCGCGGCACGACGTACTTCCCTCTCTCTCGCTCTCCCTCGAACGCGCAATACTCTCGCCGTGTCGACTCGTGGAATCCTCAATAACATTGTACTGCCATGTTTCGCTACTTTTTCTCGCCTTTTCCGAGTATCGTGCGAATTTGCAATTTTTGCGACATCTGCAGGCCAGTCTGCTAAAACTCCGCGGCTGTATGCGTCGGTGGTGTCGCGCTTTTATAGGATGGAAAGAGAAGAATGTACACGAAAGTTTTGTACTTTTTTTAGGATCTCCTTTTATTTATTAAAACCAAATTTTTTAAATTATAACCCTCTACGTCTATGTAGAAAAACGTAACTATAGCTCGGCGGCTCGTGACAGAGGGTGCTTTCCAGTTACAATATCCCTAGACACTTTCACACACACGGCGACACAAATTCCATTCCGATTATCGTAATCCTCAACACAACACTACACATCCGTGCTCAGCTCGGGGGCTACTAGTCGTCTGTGGGTGCTTTCCAGTTGTGTGCATACGTGTGTGTCAAGATGTGTTAAGGGACGTCTACATTGGAAGTAAATAGCAAGAAGTAGGAAGTAAGAGTAAGAAATTGACCAACCAAGTCAAATGTGAGAAGAATAATCAACTATGATTGGTCAATTTCTTATTCTTACTTCCTACTTCTTGCTATTTACTTCCAATGTGACGTCCCTTAACACAGTGTACGCAACTGGAAAGCATCCAATGACTTACCAGTGGTCGTTCACCGCGCGGTTGCTCTCTGTACCCTGGATGGCGCTCTGGATCGGCTTACATGGATCGGTATCTCCTGGACTCTCTAGATGCTGCCGATTCTGGGAACCTCATTCTGGATCGCGCGGCGGCAAGTTCGAATATTCAAGCACTTGTAGTTGACCGATGGGCACTAGGGAGGAACACCGCACGTCGCAGTTTCGCTTAAGGATAAGAGGAAATGTGCCGTGTAAGGATGTTCGAATGGGAGGGAGTAGAAATAGAATTACTACAGATTATATATATATATATAATGTATATTGTGTAGTTCTTGATATATAATCTACTCACAAAGATATCTTAAGTATGGCTAGAGTAATGTAAGTAACGAGAAATAACCAAAATGAACTATTTAACAAACTAAATAATTATGCATTAGAATAAAACGCTCGTAAATGTTTAGAAAAGTTAAGGATAATCTAAAGTTACTTGCTTAAGAATTAAAGAAAACTACTATCTAGAGTTTGACTAGTGATTTAGAGAAATGGGGTTAGAGAGGTGAGGACTACTTTTGGACTTCCGATCCCGGCACTCGACTCTGACTGACTGCAGTGCTGGGAGTTCGGGATATTTTTTAGCTGACAAGAGTCCTTCTGCGCATGCGTGAGATGACGTAGCAGCCGACGTAAGCAGTTTCCAATGACGGCGCTAGGCACGAGTAAAGCCCTATGCACAATGCTAGGCAACAGGCAATAGGAATAGACATTAGCCAATAGGAACAGGGAATAGAAATAATTGACCAATCTGATTTCCTATTCCCTGTTTCTATTGCCTGCTACCTGGCATTGTGTATAGAGCGTAAAAGATTTTTAGGGGACATACATAAAATACTCGGCTGTCTGTCTGTTGTTGTTTGTCCACGAGTGGTTAGGATTAGGTTAGATGTAGTGAAATGTTACAATAATAAATTAGCATAATTAATATAGTTATAATAACTAGTGTAGCTGTGTGTGTGAAAAAATGTGATAATATAATATGTATATATATTATATATTTATAATAAATAAAATATGATATAAAAGTGCAATTATAATATTAAGTTAATTAAAGAAAAAAGTGCCGTATTGAAAAAAGAAATAGATCAACAACAGCCTTCGTCATCAAGTGGCATCGAGGAAAAGAAGAGGAAATGTGTGAGAAGAAAATTCCAATATGCATGGTTAAATATAAATATTTTCAAAGATTGGTTGGCTGCAGAAGTTACAAAATAAAAAATATATTTATTTTTACTCATGAACAGCATTCTGTTTCTTCCCACAAACTTTCTTTTCTCCCTAAAATCCCTTCATATTTTCTTTTAGGTGAGGGACCTTACGATACCTTAAAATAGATACGGTGCTGAGGTTACCACAGTGTTTGCTCAATGGGCGTGCGCGAACTCCCAGCACTGACTGTTTCGCTTGTCACTACTCTACTTATACTGAGCTCTTGTGATCCCGCCTTTAGGAGGGGGGCCTGAATGGTAGTGATGCCATCTGAGATACCTTCCTTTTGGGAAAGGAAAGTTTCATACCTGGAGTGTCTCAAGTAAAGGATTGTTTGGATAAAAAAATTATTACTGGCTGGCGACTTGGTCGGTCGGACGCGACAATAGATTTTCAATACTGGCAGTGCATTTCGCAACGCAACCCTATTGTAAATTGGGACTAATGGCTGCATTCAGCAGAGAAAGCTGCTTTGCGACTATTGTAAAATTCGTGAATCTGATTGGTACATGCTCTTGAATACAATTCAAATTAAAAGCATATTCCAATCAGACTCACGAATTTTACAATTGCAAAACAGCTTTCTTTGCTGAATGCAGCCAATGACCAAATACTTACAGAAATAACGGATCCAAAGAGTATATTAGACCCGTTATTTTTGTAAGTTAGTTCCAAAGTCTCCGCTGCGAACCGCCACTTTCTTTAACGAAGAATCGGTACGATTAAACGAGATAGTGATGTCTATAAATGCTTTTATAGTGTTTCTAGTTAATGGTCGTGACTCGCATTTCGACGCGTCCTAGCTGCTCGTCAGGTAGACAGTGACTGTTTAGATATTGTCAATTCTCAGGCACCTACGCAAGAAAATGGTGTGTATTTGACGGTTAAAAAATACTCTTCACTAATTTTTTGGTTTATCTTCTCGAAGAGGAGTCTGCCTTTCACTTACGGTGTGCCGCAAAACTCGTCACGGCCGCCGGAGGTTATATTACTGTCAATCGTTCCCTGCGAACGACATTGCACGTCTCGTCTGAAGTGTCGTGAAAATATCATTTGATAGCAACAATTTTTGATGCTCCAGAACAGCTTCATATTTCACTGTGTCTTCTAATATATTGTTTCTCCTTTGCAGAGCATTCTCGCGTACAACGGCGGTGCCGTGATAGCCATGAAGGGTAAGAACTGCGTGGCCATAGCAGCGGATCGCAGATTCGGTATACAGGCGCAGACGATAACGTGCAATTTTCGGAAGATCTACGAGATGGGACCGTATTTGTACGTCAGTCTGCCTGGACTCGCCAGCGACACCCAGACCGTCATAGAGAGGCTACGTTTTCGCCTAAATCTTTACGAGTTGAAGGAGAACAGGAAGATCCATCCGAAAACGTTCACCGCGATGATCTCAAATCTACTGTATGAGAAGAGATTTGGACCTTACTTCGTGGAGCCCATTGTGGCTGGCTTGGATCCTGTGACGTTTGAACCGTTCATCTGCAACATGGACCTGATAGGTTCCAGAAATATGGCTGAAGATTTTGTAGTGGGTGGCACATGTACAGAGCAACTTTATGGTATGTGTGAGTCGCTCTATGAACCAGACTTGGGGCCTGACGATCTGTTCGAGACTGTCAGCCAGGCTTTAGTTAATGCATTCGATAGAGATGCGATATCTGGATGGGGTGCTGTTGTCTATATCGTGTAAGTATGACGATGAGTCAAATAATATTGATTAATAACAGAATTTTGAAGTGTTTAGGTTAATATGTTGTACATTTCACTTTCAGAGAGAAGGATAAGGTGACAAGGAGAATGATCAAGACACGAATGGATTAAATGCAATTTATGTCTTTCACATCAATATATATGGCAAGATTTTTCATAATTATTATTGTAATTAAGTCTCTAATAAATATAAGTGAAAATTTACATGAACTTTCAGCGAATTTAGAATTTTTTTCTTTCAAATACTCGTTTTTTAAATACTGTTTCAAAATAGTTATCCACCTTTTTGTCAGTATTTAATTTTTAATATAAAAAGTTTCCGTATGTATCATCTATATTTTTGTTTTATTTGAATCTTTGTAACTAGTTGATATTTAATAAATTATATTAATCACATTTAATATTATAATAATCCTAGCTGTGAGGTATACGTGTAGGTCCACAAACGAAATATTTTGTTATACACTGAAAATATCACGAACTGGAGTGATTTTAATATAAAATATCACTTTATTTATCTCAACACAGGATTTGTTTTCTGTTTCTGCACTGCTGCAATAAGTTAGAGTGAGACAAGTATAGTTTTTCTCGCTCTAACTTACTGCACCAGTTTAGCAGTGCAGGAACGAAAAACAAAGCTAAGGGCCTTGCACGTAGAAAAATTTTAACCGTAACCGTAAAGTCATAAGAAAACTGATTAATCACAGTCGATTATTCCTCGGACGCAAAGAGAATAATCAACTCTGATTGGTCAGTTTTCTTACGGTTACAGTTACAATTTTTCTAAGGCCCTAAGTTTTAGTTCCAAAGCCTCCGCTACGAGCCTCCACTGTCTTCAATGACGATTCGAAGTCCGTCAATTTGTATTCAAGGCTCGATTATTCGTGACACGATAAATAGAATACAAAAATGGAGTTCGCAGTTTAAAGGGTATTTTGAAGTAAACAAATAAGTTGATCGTTAATATGTCGATCAACACGTTATGTGCTGCATTGCGGAAATTCGCAGTCGACAGAATAAGTGAGTATACCTGGCAATTGGTACTGACATAATCGAGCATGATACACTGCATCATAACCTCTTATAAAACCTCATTTATCTCTGCTATATATGTCTTTCACTGTATGAAGATGAATAAAAATGTATTAAATAGTTATATGACTGTGAGACGTTAATACAAAATATCAGCTATCTGTATTTATTAAATTAAGCTATCTGTGCTTATTAAAAAACATTTGTGTATAGTATACATACATTGTATACAATATTCCAGGTAAAAACAAATTGATAAAATAAGCTCTAAGATCTAACAAATTAACATAGCTATAGGCTGTAACAAATCAATAAAACAAAATTAACAGATTAAAGGCCTATGAGAACCATTACATATCAAGGTAGTGTGTAACAATGATTTTAACGCATATGATATCGGGTCATGTATGTTAAGAGTCAATTAATTGTAAGATTCTGATATCATGTGCATTAAAATCATTGTGTTACACATTACCTTCATGTATGTGTTATGGCTCTAGTAGGCCTTTAATTTTGTTTTATTAATATTCCAGGTACCACCGCTGCTATTACTGTCACTGCGAGATACTACTCAACACAGCAGTCAAACTGCAACGTTTCCCGTTTTATGCGCAATGCTCACGATATACCATCAAGTGTAGTGCCAATGCATGATATCAGGTTTAAACCTGGAACCCTCAACATAGACTTTGGCATACAACCAATGAGACAACCGATACCAAACATTATCGAGATACCTGTGACAAAAATCCCTCCATTGCAGGAACCTACAAAGGATTTACCAATAGAATATGACTCTCCTGTACCACAAGTATCTGTGGATCTACCAACAGCAGGGAATATCTTTGAGAAGCTAGCAGTTCGTCTGATAGTGATTAGACGGAAGAAAATGAAGAAGCACAAGCGAAGGAAGTTGCGTAAGAAGATGAAATTCGTGTGGGCGAAAATAAGACATAGACGAAATAGAGAGAAGATCAAAATATTCAATGCTGAGATGATAGTTAAGATCAAGGAGGCCCAAGCGTTCGACGCGAGAAAGTACGTCAAGGGAAAACTGGATATCTTAAATAAGGAAATACTACCGAGGACCTACAGGGGCGAGCTCTTGCCCCCCGAGATGATCAAACAGTTCCTGGAGAAGAAAAAAGCCAAAAAGCAGGCTAGCCGTAACGTACCTCGTTTAACTCTGTAGCCCGATTTATGTACAAACTGTATCAATAAAATTTTATTCCTATGATAATTACATGTCAAGTCAATGTAAAACTCACGCACAACGAACGAAGTGTTTCGGTACAGGGAAGGGTGAGAGATTTAAAGAATATACAGACGAACTTTTAGCAATATATACGATTTACTCTCCTTGACTTTCTTATAAAAAAATATATATATGTATATACCATTCGTACTAGTTTATTCGTTAAAGGTCTATCTTAGATAACAATCGTATGTCAAGGCATCTTGCAGGTATAACACGTGATAAGTTCCATCGTCATTATTCAAAGCACAGTGTACCACTTAAGATTCTCGACGATGCGGCATCGGGGAATAGACACTGCGCGGCGTTTTCTAATAAATATACGTTCAAGAATTCTCGATTTGATTCTGATAAAATATTTCAGCCGTTCTGCCGGCATACAAGACACTGGTCATCGATTTAAAATATAATTCCTACTGTACAATTGTTCTAAAATTTTCATGCTGGCAGATATACGAACTTCCCTTCCCTACTGCAGTCGTTGCACAGTATTCCACGCACGCAAATGTCACAGTTTAATACTATGATATAATAAATAGCACCGCGGTTCGTTTCGTTTGTGCATCGTTGATCACGTTATCAAGGAATAGTTCTTCTTACTTTACCTCCGCGTGAGTGAACTTGAGAAAAATGTGCTCGGAATTCGCGGAATTTGCTACTTCGTTCAAAGAACGCTGTGAATTTCAATGTTCATGATCGACGTTATGAGAATGCTAACACTAGAAATGATTTTGCTTGTACGAAGTCGATCATTTTCCACCCCAGACAGTACAATCTATTAAAAGATGTCTTAAGGCTCCTGACCTCTCGCGTCTATTTCTTTCTTAATGAAAATGTCAGAAGTAAGAAAATGCATGCTAAAAATTATTGCAAAATAAAACATTAGTATAAAAATACATATAAAGTAACACTTGCAATCGATTAAACAAATTTGTAAGATATTCCGTGCACTCTCCTTTTGCTCTAACAATCGATAATTTATTGTAAATTAACCTGAATAGAAATAGGCGAAGAAATAGCTTAAGAAGATGAATTGTATGTCACGTTGATTTACGACAAATTATTGATTGTTAGGACAGAAGTGGAATGCATGGAATATCTTACAAATTTGTTTAATCGATTGCAAGTGTTATTTTATGGATATATATATATATATTGATTTTAACATATTTTGCAAGAATTCTTAACATGCATTTTCTCGTTTCTGACGTCATTAAAAAGAGATAAACAATACAGGAACCTTAAAGATGTCCACTAGACGTCTTATTTTTTTTAGACGTTTCTTCTTTAAAAAAAAAATGTTAATATAAAAATATATATCCATAAATACATATAAAATTACACATGCAATCGATTAAACAAATTTTAAAAGGTTTTTTAATATTTTGTGCTGTCTGAAATGGCTTTAAAAATGTATATACAATTAAACTTTCGCGAGACAAGAAAAATATATATATGTAATAATGTTCTCCTTTCATGAGTTTGTTTTAATAATATTTCGCAGCGATGGCGTGTACTCTTCTATGGCGTCTTCGTTTATACATCTCCCTTCGGAAACGTTATCGTATCTTATATATCCTACAACGTACATTTGTCACAAAACAAATGTCTAAGTCTTTTGAGTACTTTGCCCGTTTCGTAATCTCTACAAAAAGGAGATAAAACAGTTTATATATTTCACGCCTCGTTGCTCTCCGTTCTATAAGCTAAATCGCTACGAGCCAAAATGCCGCGAGTTCTCTTCTCTGCTGGCCGACGATAGGCGGCTTCGCGTAAACGGACGTAGCGATGGTCTCTTTGCGAGAGCGGGATCGGTCCTTCTGTTCACGGTAATATCTGGCCCTTCTTAATTTCTAAGACCTTTGGCTTGTTACTTGTTCTGCCAGTCGTCAAGGTACTACCTCTGCCCGAGAAGTAGTCCTCGATCTCTTGTAACGTTCTACCTTTGGTTTCCGGAAGACACATGTAGAAGTATATCGTGCCGAACAGCGAGATGCAGCCGTAGAGGATGAACGTACCGTGGCGGGTGAGCGCGCTCGCCAAGAATGGGTAAGTCTTTACTACCATGAAGACGAACGAGTGCGCTGCCATGGTGGTGAGGCCGCCGATAATGCCGCGCACTTGCACGGGATAGACCTCGCCGATCATCACCCACGGTATCACCAGGAAGCCCAATGTACAGGCCACCGTGTATGCGAATATACACATTACCGGGATCCACGTGGCGACCAACGGTAAGGCGTTCGCGGTCCAATATTCCTTCAGCCACATGTAGCCGCCCAGTCCGATCATGGAGAATCCGCAGCCGATGGAAGACACCATCGTGAGCGGCCGTCTGCCGCATTTTCTGCAGAGGATGCAAGCCGCGATCGTGGAGGTGAGCCGGACTATGCCGAGGATCACCGCTGCCAGATATTTGTTCAAGCTCGCGCCCGAATCCTTGAAGATCTCGACGGCGTAAAAGGTGATGACATTGGTGCCCGACCACTGGTAAATGAGGAAGTAGAGGAACAGCAGGGTGAACGGCTTGAGCGCGTTCGGCTTCAGTAGGGCGCACATGATCTCCCGGAAACCGGTCAGCCGCTTGATGTTGTTCTTATTCGAGAACTCTAACAGCGTCTCCATCTCCCGATTCACGTTGTAAGTACTGCCGCGGAACTTTTGCAGCGCTTTCTTCGCGTGCTCCGGCTTGCTGCGCGATATGAGGTAGGACGGCGTCTCCGGGAAGAGGAACATCAGCAGGAGGGCGGTGAGAGGTAGGATCCCGCTGATCGCGGCGCAGATGTTCCACGTAAGTACGCTGCCCAACGCGTACTCGATCAGCACTCCGGTGCTGACGCCGACGCTCGAAAGGGCGGTCAGCATCCCCCGCAGGTGCGGCTGCGTCACCTCGCTGGTGTAGACGCGAGCTGGAGCGCCCACCATGCCCGAGCCGAGGCCGACGAAGAAGCGGCCGGCGTATATCATACGTATGTCGCTGGCGAACGCGATCAACAGCCAGCCGAGAAGGGCTGGGATCTCGGTGATGATGAGCGAGCGCTTCCTACCGAACATGTCCATCATATAGCCGGACATGAGGCAGCCAATTGGTGTGCCGATGGAGGACATGCTGGCTGAAAGGGGAGAAGAAAAAATATATTTTTGCTATTGTTATTAAATAAGGGGAATATCATTTATATATTAATTTTTTCTATTATTCGTCTCAATTCTTTGAACCCTTTGCAATACACATATTTAATTCTCCATGTACTTTTGGGACATACAGTACAGTCTGGATCTGTCAGGCAACTTTCAATCAGCATAATCTTGTTAAGAATTAATATTAATATCAATATCACAAAGGATTCATGAAATTGAGACTAATAGTGTTTGATATATTGAAAACATCAATATCAAAACTTCCTCGGCCCAAACAGCACAAATATTTAAGGCTCCTGGCCTCTCTATCTCTTTTTAATGATGTCAGAAGCGAGAAAATGCACGCTAAAAATTCTTGTGAAATACGTTGAAATAAAAAGATATATCTATAAAGTGACACTTGCAATTGATTAAATAAATCTGTGAAATATTCCATGCATTCTTCTTTTGCTTTAATAATCAATAATTTGTCATAAATTAATGTGATATACATTTCATCTTCTTAACCTATTTCTTCGCATTCAGATTAATTTACAATACATTATTGTAATTTGATTGTGCAAAAAGGGGGTGCACGGAATATCTCAAAAATAACTTTAATCGATTGCAAGTGTTACTTTATAGATATATTTTTATTTCAACATATTTCGCAAGAATTTTTAGCATGCATTTTCCCGCTTCTGACGTCATCAAAAGGGACCAAGAGCCTATAAGTTATATCTCGGAGACATCCTAAAGAAATCTAAAACAAGCAGAATATCTTTCAGACTTCTCCAAGATGTCTCTTGAGCACTTATGCTGTATGAAACAAAGGATAACTATACTACGCTTTTGCGTACCGATCCAAGATTCCTCCGTGGAGCCCTCCTGGATGGGAATGGTGCTGTTCGACTCTTGCAGCTGCGGCAAGGCGATGGCGGAGAAGCCGAAGGTCATGCCGGTGTTGATGGTGCCAAGCTGGGCGACCAGTGAGGCCAACACCTGCCTGACGGCGCTACCTCGGAGAGGTCGCGGATCCTCGGGATCATCGTGCGCGCCGCTACCGTTCGCAATTTTCTCGTCATTTGGCAGCGTGGATGGCTGGAATTTTGGAAGTAGCGTCGAGTCCACCAGCGACGTCTTCTCTGGATCTTGCACGCCGCAATTCTTCCTAGAAACGACAAGGAAGCAGTTAAACAACGTGAAACAGAGTAGAGGTGTGCGAATCAAAGATTTTTTATGTCGAATCGATGAAATTTCACCCGAATCGAATCGTTGAAAGAATTTGTAATTAACATAATCATTGAATTCAACATGAAAATAATAACTTCAGTATGAGAGAAATAACATTGATCATGTGATATCAATTCATTTTAAGGTAAGAGATATACACTGAGAAAAATTATATTAAAATCAATAAATATTTCTTTGATGAGTGCCATTAACATATTTACTTAAATCTTATTGTTTACCTAATTTAAATAAACAATATTTGGTTTAAATAAAAAGAATGTAGATTTAAATAAATATGTTAACTCGTCAAGGAAATATTTGTTGATTTTAATATAATTTTTCCCTCAGTAAATAATATATAGTCGATAAACGTATATAGAATACAGTTCAAGCCTTGAAAGCGTAACGACATATATCGATCCGACAGTTGTCAGGAAGGCCCGATCTGTAATAAATGGAATAAGGAGTAGGAGTAGGAGTAAGAGGAAATGGAAATAATTTATTTCGCTTAGGCCTGATCTAATAAAGTAATAAAGTTTGTCCGTCTACATCACATGGAGTAAGTCTGAATTAAATAGTAGGAGCTGGAGTAAGGTAGTAAGCGAAATAATTATTTCCATTTCGTCTTACTCCTACTCCTACTCCTTACTCCATCTATTGTAGATCGGGCCTAAGAGTTAATCTAGAAGCCATTATCTTCTTTTAATATTTTTGAAGAAAATCTTAATGTATAGCAAACTTTTCAAGTCATGCTAATTCCCGTAAGGCTGGATGTCTTTAATAGTACTTCGTTAACGCAAATGTGCGCGACCCGTATTCGAATCTTTTCGATTCAAAATTTCCGAATTATTCAGACTCGAATTTGGGTCGAATCGAATTTCACTTGATTCGATTCGAATAGTTCGCACATCTCTAAAACAGAGTAAACTCGCGACAATTGGGAACACGACAACGCAAAAAAGACAAAGAAAGCAGAATCAGAGCGACGAGCAAAATTCGTGCGATACGCGTTATCGCGCGCACGCGCTCGTAACAATTTAATATTCGCCGAGCGCGAAAGTATAGTCGCCTCGAACGACGTTAATTAGAGATGTTTCGACACGCGGCGACGGTGCCTTGTTTATTGGTTATTGTTGCGCGTCGTCATGAAAATGATAATGAAGGTACGTCGTGTGCGAGTCGCGCGCGACCAACTGGAGTCGTATATTTCCGACAGAATACATTCGTAAGCCGATAAGAGTCGAGTAAATTATACGAAATTTTCATCATTCGACACCCGTCGAAATCTTTCCGAGAACACTGCAATAAATTCCGTCTTTCCCTCTCCTTCAAAAAGAAAGAGAGAGAGAGACGCGTAGACGAACGATATAAATAACTACTCGTCATTATTATTTATCGAGTCGATTAGAACGATAAGAATTATTTTCGTCCCTCGCGAATAATGTGACTAATGCTGAACGCTGCGAAATACAACGTCCGTTCGGAAAATTTTCCGCCCTAATGAGACAAAAGAAGCAAAGGAAAAAAGGGAAGAGGTGATCGATCGTTCGTATCGGCAACGAATTCTCGCCAATGAGCTTTCGCGGTTATCGCGCCGGCGGAGTTGCGAATTTGGCCCTGACTTAAACGATACTAAAATTAAAGGCGACCTCAATTTTTGACAACTCACTGAATCGCCGCACTTGTAGATGCGCGACGAATGCGTCGTCGAGAAGGGAACAATTCGTCCGGTTTAACGAGCTGATAATTCGCGATATCGGAACATCGAGTGATGGACGGCGTAATCTCCCGAAGAAGAAGTGATTCCTGAGAAACTAAAATTAAGATAGCGTCAAAAAGAGTCACAATCACGACAACTTAATGTCGGGAATGTGCACGCAAAAAAAGAAGCTTCCAGAGCTAAAAAATAGCTGTGGCAGATAAGATGTGTCACTGAAATAGGGACAGCTAATGTCGAAGCTAAATTTAATCGCTGTTTAAACTCAGGCGCTACAGCGAGAAATATTAGCTGCTAGAAACAAATGACTGTAGCAAATGATTGTAGCTGTGCAAACTTCCTTAATATATGCATACGATAAGAAATTTAGGAATAACAGCAATTTTCTTAGCTATTTGAAATAATGTGCATTTTTAATGTCACCTAATATATTTGTATTTCACAGCGAATGCATTCATAGCCAATTTTTAGCAGTGACAGCTAAACGATTAGCCTTTTGACTAAGTTTGAATCAGCTACCGCGATTTAGTTGATATTACTAAGTAATTTTTTTGTGTGCATCAAGAGAAAAAATATCTGAGAAGTACTCAATATTCCCACGGGACAATTGTATTTCGATACATTGTCCCGATATTTAGTTTTTGTAAATGCTGACTTCTCGAGACGTTGTCCCATTTGGCGAATTTCTTGCTTAATTCTGATTTTTCATCATACACTGTAAAAAATTTGTGTAAAATTACATCTATTATAGTGGATAATTTTGAGACCAACTATTATATATGTAAATTTACACACGTAATTATCGCATAAAAATATATTTGTATATACGAGAGACACATTTTGATACGTATGTAAATTTACAATTATAATACTTGGTCTCATAATTACATGGAATTTTACACAAATTTTTTACAGTGTACACGCGCGGCGACCTGTCAAGTTGCACGGATAACGCGAAGACACACGGAAAAAAAGGATTTCCTGCAGCAGCAAACTAATTTGCTATATGTGGACAGTTAAACATAATTCGCTGTGTTAGCTATTTTTTCTTTGCTGCAGGAACCTTGCTTGCTGTGATAACAAGAAAATCTGCTTGTACACAGAGAGAACGATTTGGTTGAATCAAATAAACACTTCTTTAGAATAGTCCAAACGAATTTTTTGATTGATCAAACGAAATTTTGTTTGACGCAACAAAAATATTTATTTGCGGCTTAATTCCAAAGAAATATTTTTGTTGTGTCAATTAAATAATTTGTTTGAACTATTCCAAAGAAACATTTATTTGATTTAATAAATCGTTCTCTCTGTGTACAGCAAGACAAGTGGCTAACACAGCAAATTTGCTACAGATGAACAATTAACATAATTTACTGCTTTAGCTACTTTCTTTGTTGCAGATTTTCTTGTTATCTTAGCAAGGAAATTGGTGCCCGCAGCAAAGAAAAAGTGGCTAACACAGCAAATTATGTTTAGTTGTACATATCTTTTTTTTCGTGCACGAAACAAACACGGCGTTAAAGCGTCACCGATGATGAATGATGATACACTTTGTTCTACGGAGAAATCACGTTTTTATCGTCATATCGCCGACAAGATACGCGCGAAGTGCAAATGCGCGATTTACTTCGAGATACGATGTGAGTCGTGCGAGTATCTCGCACAAAAGTCCTGTTGTTGGGGCGAGAATACACCCAAACGTACACGGAGAAAAATAATTTTGCTCCTTTAGCAAAATCGTCGTTGCTACTGCATATTCGTAGTGACAGCAAAAACATTTAGTTGACGTAACTAATTTTACAAATTATTCGTTATCAAAGCAGAAGTAGTTTCGTTGCCAGAATAGAAAAAATTTGTTGAGTGTATTTGTCCTAAGAATCACGTTAATTTGCTATTGATGCAAAATAATGTATCCTTTGCAAATTTATTTGTTATCGAAGCAAAACTGCTTATATAAATAATGGTTCTTATATAAATAATGGTAGCAAGATAATTTGTAGATTTAGCAAATTATAACCAGCAATTAGTGATTAGTACTTTTAGCAAATCTTTTTGCTGTCCATAGAAAATATTTTGCTAGCAGAAAATCTGCTGAGCCAGTAAATTATTTTTCTCCGAAATACGAAATTTCACGAACATTTCATGAAATGAACAAAAAATTTTTTATGCACTGAGAAAAAAATTTACTAAATTTTAAAAAACGTTTGTTTGAATAGTATTGTACAGATATTTGTTTAAATTAAATAATTGTCTTCTAAAATTAAAGAAACAAATTTATATTTAAAACTTCTTTATTTAATTTTAGAAAATAATTACTTAATTTAAACAAATATCTTCACAGTACTATCCAAATAAACGTTTTTTGAAATTTAGTAAATATTTTTCTCAGTGTGGTCAGTCGGTAAATAAAAAATTTCTTGTTAGTTTTGTGCAACCTTTTAGCATCAGCCATTCGTTAACTAAACTATTTGTGAAATTGAGCAAGAAAATCTTTCCACGTTGTTTTATCTTTCCTCTTCCAATCTTTTCCCTTTTTTGCTTTTCAGATAGCACAGAGAATTAAAAAAAAATTTAAAAAGAATTTAGTCGTATTCACCAATTCTGAATTCATTGTCAGGTGCAAAAAGAATTCTTCAGTTCAGTGAAAAGAATTCTTTTTGCATCTAAAAATGTACTTTGTACTTTTATTCTGTAAGAACATTTTTAATTTAATACATCCAATTAGAAGAACAGAGAAAACTACGAAACTGTGTTACTTATGTCGGTATCACGCTTTGAGTATTCAGGTAGGAAAAATTGCGTAGAGATGAGTGCATAGAGATAGCGTGAAAGTGAAAGTGAAACAACGCGTTATGTAGGAAAGCAAGATTCAGAATGGAAAAAGCGCACAGATAAAGACAGCGCAAAGATAAGTAAAGATGTGAAGGAAATTATTGGTAGAGGAAATGTAACAGAGGACACAGAAGTGTACTACAAGGGATAAAAAAGAATAGAATAAATTAGGATAGAACGTATTAGGATAAAGAGAAAATAATCCAGATAGCACAGAGAATGCAAAAAGAATTCAGTCGTATGTTACCAACTCTAAGTTCATTTTTAGATGCAAAAAGAATTATTTTCACTGAACTGAAATCCGAAAAATTCTTTTTGCATCAGACATTCTTCAGAGTTCAGTTCGGTGAAAAGAATTCTTTGTGCATCTGACAATGAATTCAGAATTGGTGAATTACGACTGAACTCTTTTTGAATTCTTCTTAAATTCTCTGTACTATCTGTGCTGGGATTTTGTAACTCGTTATTGGAGTTAACGAGTTTCGTTATCGTTGCGCAGCTTTTCTACGGTATACAAAAACTGCGAAACTGTCGTTAACTCTAATAATGAGTTACAAAATTCCAGCAGTGAGAAGGGAAATAATGAAGAGATTGGAAGAGGAAAGATAAAGGAATATGAACAGATTTTTTGCTCAATTTTACGAATAGTTCAGCTCGAAATTCTATCATCTGTGTTATTCAAGATCTCTACAGCATTTGTATCTGTAGGATTGATTAAATATAAAGCACACGCGATATCGCGATGTTCGCGATAGTCGTTTATTATTATCTCAGCTGATTTCACGTATCCATGTAATTTCCTTTATGACTATATTTTTTTTAATCTAACTAGATGAGAATATCGGGGAATAAGATTTTCGCTCGAGGGAAAGGAGGGACAATGAGGTGTGGTTTCCTGCGGAACGCAAGGTCATTCAGTGGAAGACTGTCGTCGACGTGATCTCGCGGAACATCGCTAATGAGAGGCATCGATTCGGGGCGATGCATCGCGCGTATTCAGCAATTTGACGATTCAGCGGTCGCTTTCGAAAAGAAAGAAGACCCTTCAGTCATACAAAAGGAGATAAAGTGGTGCGAGGACAGAAATAAGGAGCGATATGCACTGACGTATTAATAATTAATTTCGCTCGATAACGAAAGCTAAAATTATCGCGAAATTGTGACGTAATAATTTGCGATCGGCTTTGAAACAGAAATGGGAAAGAGGAACAACGATTGACAAGGGAAATTTGCGAGACCGAAAATTCCAAAAAATTTGAACTTTTGTAAAAATAAAGTATATATGAACCTAATCACTAAGTTATTTTTCATCTTGGCTTAACAAAAGTTGGAAAGGTGAAAACATCTGTTCAAAGAAAATCGAATTTTTCATATTTTTGCTAATATCTCTGAAAGTATAGGAGATATGAAAAAAATGTTAAATACAAAATTTTACTACATATAATTATCTTTACTAATCTGACCAACAACTTAAAAAAATATTTTTTATTAAGAAAATCAAATTTTTCATATTTTTGCTAATATCTCTGAAAGTATAGAAAATATTGAAAAAAATACAAAATTTTATGATATATAATTATCTTTACTAATCTAACCAACAATTAAAAAAAATACTTTTTATTAAGAAAATCGAATTTTTCATATTTTTGCTAATATCTCTGAAAATATAGGAGATATTGAAAAAATGTTAAATACAAAATTTTATGATATATAATTATCTTTATCAATCTGACCAACAATTAAAAAAATTTTTATTCCTCCACCCCTTCTCTCACCTTCACTTTTATAAAAATTTCTGGTCCTTTAATAAGATTATTATATACCATAAAATTTTGTATTTAACATTTTTTTCAATATCTCCTATACTTTCAGAGATATTAGCAAAAATATGAAAAATTCAATTTTCTTTGAACAGGTGTGTTTTCATCCTTCCAACTGTTTTTAAACCAAAATGAAAAATAAGTGATTAGTGATTTTCATATATACTTTATTTTTGCAAAGGTTCAAATTTTTTAGAATTTTCGGTTTCGCGAATTTCCCTTGTGAGACGTGAGCGATCATGCCGATTGACACGAGAGCGTACAGGAAGGCCTTATGCAAATTCGCGATAATACGCGGGACGCGTCTCTCGCCGCGCTCCCCTTCGTTTATTTTCTTATCGAGAACGTGCAGCGGGCGATAATTCGCAGTGCATACGCGTGGCAACCTGCTGTTTATTCGGGAAGTCGTTTCCTCGCGAAACGACTCGCGCGCGCGGCTGTTCGCACGCGAATCACGGCTCATGGAAAATGTTCAAAAACGATGGTCAGCGAACCGCGTTGCGCAACCTCGAGCGCAATGGACTTTTCCTCCGCTTAGTCACTTTTATTCTCGCGATGGTACACCTGTACCGGCGATCACCCGCCTACGAAGATCCCATAAAGCCGACGACGCGTCGCCAATTAGTTATCCCCGATATTGCACTCAAAAAAAAATTCCTGAAAATTTATTTGGGGATATAATTCTGGTGAAATAAAATTCATTTCCGCAAAATACACTTTTACCCCGCAAATCAATTTTCAAGTACTCTCTTCTCGGTGTAGACACACGGAAAAAAATAATTTGCTGCATATGGATGCACTGAGAAAAAATTTAGTAAATTTCGAAAAACGTTTGTTTGGATAATACTGTGAAGATATTTGTTTAAATTAAGTAATTATTTTCTGAAGTTAAAGAAACAAATTTATATTTAAAACCTCTTTATATAATTTTAGAAAATAATTACTTAATTTAAACAAATATCTTCACAGTACTATCCAAATAAACGTTTTTTTAAATTTAGTACATTTTTTCTCAGTGTGATTAAATATAATTCGCTGTGTTAGTTATTTTTTCTTTACTGCAGGAATATTTTCTATGCTATGTTAACAAGAAAATCTACTCCTACAGTAAGAGAAATGCTCTCATAAGGTGAATCAGTGAAATATCATTGAAAGCAGTAAATATACACTCATTTGCAGTTATAAGTACAGCACTGAAACTACTCAATACTATACTTATAACTGATAACAGTGACTATTCACTTTAAGAGAGTGACTAACGTAGCAAATTTGCTACACATGGACAACTGAACATAATTTACTGCTTTAGCTACTTCTTTGTTGCAGGAGCAGATTTTCTTGTTATCATAGCAAGGAAATTGGTTCCTGCAGCAAAGAAAAAGTGGCTAATACAGTAAATTATATCCATATATAGCAGATCATTTTTTTTCCGTGCAAGGTTCAATTGCTGAAACATTTGTCTCAGCTGTGCATTTCTCGAGATGTGCAGCAGTTTTTGAATGCCAAAATGGGAATACAGCGACGTAGGTGGAAAGTTTTGCGCGAAGTACTTTCGCGAATTTATGAGGCAACACCTGCCAGCGTTTCCCGTTCGAGTCGCCGTTGCCAAAGTGACGTTTGTCAACAGACGGCGTCGCCGACAGACAAAGCGCTTCCGAGATGATTCACGTGAAGTCATGTGGCTGTATGCGTTACGAGGTTTTTTTCTCTTCGCGTATGTACCTTGACTTTGAACAGGCTCTCGAGAGCGCCGCGGGAAAACGGCGCTTTACGCCGCCTTGTTCGGCATTCGAGTACCGAATTAGAACGGGAGATTTCGCAAGGAGTTTCCCATCGCGACACACCGTCTCGTCCCCGCCGTTCGTCGGAATTTTCCGCGAAATTTCCCGAACGTCCTCGTCTATATACTCGTCGCTCGGCCGAGAACAGCCATGTGAGAAGCACAAACTTCTATATACTACTAGACTGCTAACTCCCTATGATTGGCCTGCAGAAAAGTGAGGCAAAATTTTCACGTAGTGTGAATAGGAGCAGCCATCTTCGTCAAGGCAAAATTAGTATGTGAATATATGGATGCCTTGACAAAAATGGCCGTCACTTTTTGCCTCAGCTGTAATTACACTGAGAGAAAAATGCATGATATTTGGAACTATAATGGCATAGTAAAAAGATTACAGTTAGGAATATAATTTTTATAGTAAATGTTACAATAATATTTGTAATATTTACAATGTAAGCATAACTGACCCGTGTAAAATTTTTTCCAAGAATTATAATTATTTGAAATAAAAAATATAGTAAGGTAGCAAATATTAAATGGTAAGAGAAATTAACTATTTTATATAGTCAATACAATTAGAATATTTGGCAAATATAGGTATATTCCCAAAAGATACTTTACCATATATATAAAGTAATAAGATGATGACTATAAATCTGTGTTCATTCTACTATATCTTCATGTTTAGATGAACTATAAATATATGTTTGAGACCAAACCAAACAAACAAACTATAAAATATAGTGAGATTATAGTTATTCCAACTATTTTTTTCTCGCAGTGTATGTACTACTAGACTGCTAACTCCCTATGATTGGCCTGCAGAAAAGTGAGGTAAAATTTTCACGTAGTAATTAGGAACAGCCATCTTCGTCAAGGCAAAATTAGTATGTGAATATATGGGATGCCTTGACAAAAATGGCCGTCACTTTTTACCTCAGCTGTAATTACACTGAGAGAAAAATGCATGATATTTGGAACTATAATGGCATAGTAAAAAGATTACAGTTAGGAATATAATTTTTATAGTAAATGTTACAATAATATTTGTAATATTTACAATGTAAGCATAACTGACCCGTGTAAAATTTTTTCCAAGAATTATAATTATTTGAAATAAAAAATATAGTAAGGTAGCAAATATTAAATGGTAAGAGAAATTAACTATTTTATATAGTCAATACAATTAGAATATTTGGCAAATATAGGTATATTCCCAAAAGATACTTTACCATATATATAAAGTAATAAGATGATGACTATAAATCTGTGTTCATTCTACTATATCTTCATGTTTAGATGAACTATAAATATATGTTTGAGACCAAACCAAACAAACAAACTATAAAATATAGTGAGATTATAGTTATTCCAACTATTTTTTTCTCGCAGTGTATGTACTACTAGACTGCTAACTCCCTATGATTGGCCTGCAGAGAAATGAGATAAAATTTTCACGTAGTGATTAGGAACAGCCATCTTTATTAAGGCAAAATTAGTATGTGAATATATGGGATGCCTTGACAAAAATGGCCGTCACTTTTTGCCTCAACTGTAACTAGGGAGTTAGCAGTCTAGTAGTAGAAGTCTGTGATGTGAAGCGACCGAACGGCTCACCTTCGCCCGTGAGTGGAGGAAAAGGAAAAAATAGAAATGCGGCGGCCGGTGAAATTTATCGTCGCTAATCCGACGTGTCCCCGGCCTCCCCTCGAGGTCGCTCGACCGAATTCACGAGAGAAATGACAGGCATCTTGGTCGAATCTCCTGCAACTCGTTTTGCGTTTCTCTCCTCGCTTCTTTTTCCTTTCGGGCGAGACTATCGCGCGGTCGACGGCACGACGAACAACGGAGAACAACGTCGCGGATTTATGGGGGGATTTTTGGATCTCGTGGAGAAGAAACAGAGAAAACAGGCTTTTTATCATGTTGTATAAATAGAATCTTCATAGCAACTGTGTTGCTGATGCTGCCGTCGCGGCACACTCGACGGTCGTATTTCGTTCCGGCTTCAAAACGAGGCAACATGATTCCGCAATTACTTTTCCACGCACAGATATTTACGACTCGTTATCGACGCGAAACGCCGAGGTGACGCGCGTCCGTTCGCGACGCGTCCACTTGCGTCCTATTTTTCAAACCAAAAATAAAATAAACAGGGGACGAAGACCTTCGTCTGAAGTTATTCTAAGAGAGAAAGGATATCTGAGAAATACAAAATATTTATTCGACGGGAATACTAATAACATATGTTACGAAATACTCTTCAAATAAGCAAGTTTTCTACACAGGAATTCTAAATAAAATATTCTATATGAATTTCAAAGAAAGCATTCTGCACACGCGGAGAAAAAAAATTTCGTTGGATCGAGCAGAAGTCTGAAAATGTCTGAAAATGTGAGCGAACCAGAATTGTGGTGACTTTAACCGGAATTCTGGTTCGTTCACATTTTACATTTAACCAGGACATCTGATTAATCCAATAGAATAATTTTTCCCGTACAAACAAAAGGACTTATGTAAATCTGACATTAACACAACACTGAATAAATATTTGTTACTTTTCAGACACTTTCCTCTCGATGTATTATTTCAGGCTCGCGAGGGGAACATGCGAAATTAGTCCGATCAGCTGGTCGAATAGCAGAAACGGTCGATCCGTTCTGGGAAGTTCGCATAATTCGCGAGACCGTGCCAAAAGAGGATTCTGGCGCGAGGAGTCGCGACGAAATCGCGGATATTTTTATCACGGCGTGCGCGCGCCGTGATAAGCGCGAAGGTTCAAACGTGCATGTTGCATTTCTCGTAGATGGATATCGTACCTGATCGAGTGACTTGAAGGGTAAAACCACTTTAGCTTCCGAAAATTAAGCGTATCTTTGAGAATTTTTTGTAGGCAAGTAAAGAAATGAATCGAAAATCCGTTTGGAAAGTTTTACTGTACATGTTTTAAAGTGTATATTCGAATTTTTATGGTAACATATATAACAAAATGACGGCGCTACAGTCTTGTCAACATAAGTATAAATAAAAAATAAAAATAAAAAAGAACTAATAGGGCTAATAGTCCTCAACGTTCTTATTGATGTTTTACACTTTTAATACTCCATAAATGATTTCTCAATATAGGGAACTTTCACCTATTTCTTTAGATTTTTTAGCACTAAAACTCCTGTGTCTGAACTCCCTTTTTTAACCCTTTTTTTATTTTTATTTTTTCATTTATATTTTTCTATATTTATTTTTTTATTTTTACTTTTTTATTTTTTATTTATATTTTTGGAGTTCTTTTGTTTTTTAATAATTTTACTAACATGAGCATAAATGTCGCAAATATTGATCTAGAATAAAAAACCAAAATTTTCCGTTATATGCATGCCAATAGCTAAAGAAGTACGTAGAGGATTTTTGATATATTGAAAATTACGCATTTTACAAACAATCCTCTAAATTCTTAGGGTATACAAAATAAAACTGAATTTTCTGATTGAATGAATTTCATGATTGATGAATTTTCTTCAAATGTGTGCCATTTTTCTATCAAAATAAATATTTAAAAATCTCCTACACGTACTTCTCTAGCTATTGGCATATGTAGGTGACGGAAAATTTTGATTTTTTTGTTCAAGATCAATCATTTGCGACACTTATGCTGCTAGCTCCTAGAAAACCACGCTCATGTTGACAAAGCTATAGCGCCGCCACTTTGTAATATATGTTATAAATATATATATATATATATATATATATATATATATATATATATATATATATATATAAGTGTTAGTTATAATTTTCCACTCAATAATATAACCATCCTGATGAAAATAAG
>NW_022639480.1:263672-272427 GCF_010583005.1 Odontomachus brunneus
TATTTGATTCAACCAAATCGTTCTCTCTGTGTATAATATATATTAATATATATATATATATATATATATATATATATATATATATATATATATATATATATTATGTTAACATAAAAATTTAAACATACACTTTAAAATATGTACAATAAAGCCTTCCAAACATATTTTCAATTAATTTCTTTGCTTGCCCACCAAAAATTTCCAAAAATACGCTTAATTTTCGAACGCCAAAGTGATTTTACCCCTTAACGAAAGAATGAACGAACGAACGAGCGAGCGAACGAACGCGCGAGGAATAAAATGCGCGTCCCTGGTATTAATAGACTAATTACATCACGCCGGTTCGATGGAGGTAAATACAAAGGCGCGAAGACGACGACGACGGTGGCTGTAAACCGCCTCTCTTTTTCTCTCTCTTGCTCTCTTTCTTTCTCTAACGGCAGCACCGAATAACATTAGGTCTGTTGTTTTTAGCTGAACTATTTGAACTGGTGCGCATTAGTGTAATAAGTTAGCGCGAGACAAATATATCTCGTCTCACTCGAACTCATTGCATCAGTTCAGGCGGTTCAGCTAAAGACAATAGACTTATTGTGTGACGCGCTCGCGAGACTACAAGGTACATCGCGACTTTACGAGCACCCTTGGCGCTCGACGATCAGTCGCCGATGACGACGTAAACGTCGAGCAAACACGCGTGGGCGCGTGATCGCGCGCTCGGTGATTTTCCCGTGAGTGATCCTGGCAGAGTCGACGCGTGCTCGACGCGTGTATGCAGAGAACTACGCAGACCTCGTGCAACGTAAACGACAGAGCCCGTTGTTCTCGTCTCGGTTCGACATCGCGTCGAGGTTGTCGAAGTTCAATGTTACTCCACGCGCGCGCGATACGCCGTTGCATCATCGCAGATATTTACGGATCTCGAGAAGAAGAAGAAGAAGAAAAAGCCTGGATCGCACGCGTGGCGTTCGGAAAAAGTGCGTGCGGAGACTCGCACCGCGACGTCACCTCTTCTTCTCTCTCGCCTTGGCTCGTCGAGTGTTTTTTTCTAGCTAGTGGCCTGCGGTACAGATCGGTTGTCCGGAATGAGGACGACATTTTCACGAGAAGTCGCGCGAGAAATCATGAAAAAATCGCGCTGCGACGTGTCGCCGATATTGTAATTACAGCAATAATCACTTCAGGAGAATACGCGGGGACTCAGAAGAAAGAACTCTAGTCGCAAGGTGTTGTTTTCTGTGATTCGGCGTTTTAAGCGGAAAGTTTTACTGGAAGAAAACCACGTATAAAATATGTATCCTGAAGAGTAGTTCCAGAGTTTCCGCGAGAGATCTCCACAGCCCTCCGGCCGGTCCTTAATTATGAGTCAACTTTACCTTGCCTCTATTTCAATTTAATGAATGAAAATTACATTTATTACCAGGAACAGTATATCATACACTTGTAAGAAATTTTATCCTACACTGAGAGAAAAAAATAGTTGGAATAACTATAATCCCACTATATTTTATAATTCGTTTTGGCCTCAAACATATATTTATAGTTCATCCAAAAACGAAGATATAGCAGAATGAACACACATTTATAGTCACCATTACTCTATGTGTATAGTAAGGCACGCTTTGAGAATATAGTTATATGTACCCATATTTTCCAAATATTCCAATTGTATTGACTATATAAAATAGTTAATTTCTCTTACCATTTAATATTTGCTATCTTACTATGTTTTTTATTTCAAATAATTATAATTCTTGGTAAAAGTTTTACATGAGTCAGTTATACTATGCTTATATTGTAAATATTACAAACATTATGGTGACATTTACTATAAAAAAGATATTCCTAACTATAATCTTTTTACTATGCCATTATAGTTCCAAATATCATACATTTTTCTCTCAGTGTAGCTTTGACACATTGTTTATTTTATTCAGTCACAATAAAGAAAATTAATACTATATAATAATAAAATTTAATTATATAATAAAAAATTAATATAATTAAATTAATAAAAATTAATAAAATTAATAAATAATAAAATTTCGAGATCCTCGAAAATTTGCTTTTATCAAATCAGTTTCTTCTATTTTTAACTTTTAATTTCCTCTTTGTAATGAAGTGTGAGCAATTAATCCATCACATATTATTCTAACTTTCTTCCTCCACACTGAAAAAAAGCGGTTGGATTAACAAAATCGGCAGTCACCGGCCACCAAATATTGGATCTACTATATCAATGTTGAAGTCTACTATATCAATGCAATTTATTGTTGCATCAACATATATTTTGTTGAATAGATCTAATATTTCTTTGGTGGCTGATTACCGCTAATTTTTTTTCAGTGGAGAGGAAGAAAATTAGAATAATATCTGATAGATTAATAGCTCACACTTCATTACAAAGACGAAATTAAAAGTTAAAAATAGAAGAAATTGATTTGATAAAAGCAAATTTTCGAGGATCTCGAAATTTTATTATATTATTAATTTAATTATAGTAATTTTTTATTATATAATTAAATATTATTATATAGTATTAATTTTCTTTGATGGCCGGTGCCACCGATTTTGCCAGTTCAATCGCTTTTTCCTCAGTGTAGAACTAGAAAGAATATGTTTGTAGCAAAAATGTCCTAAGATACCCGAGATTGGCAGGTCATTTTTAGGGCGATATTCCAAGTGATCTCCAAAAAGATTCTTTCCTTCGGAGGCGCGATCAGCGCGTACGAAGTTCGCGATGAATTTCTCCGTTCCTGCGCGTGCCGGCCAGTCACGCGTTCGTGTGTGTCGGCGACACGCACACACACACACACACACACAACAAACCCCCGTTATTATCGCCTAATACCGTATCATTACTAATTTACGTTCATGAAGGGGAAGGACAAGTGTCGTTTCTCACGAGAACTCGCAATACTGTCGCTCGAGCGTGACGGTGCAATGGGAAGCGTCCCGACGCCGGCTCCCGTCGCCGGCGTCGTTCGCGAAATCGAGTGCATTCTTCTCCGTGTCGATTTCGCGGACGATCAACGAGCCGTTTCTCCCGGCATCGATCGCGCGCGACCCTGGAGTTATCATGATCGTGTCTTCCTTTTTTGCACTCGGAGGAACTTCATCTCGCGCGATTATGCAATCCGTCGTGCGATCCCGCTCAAGTGAAACGGACAGAACGAAAGTCGTGTGACGAGAATAAACCGAGAGAGTGATACCGAGGTTCGGAGGGACCGTTTTCCGCAATACGCCACGCGAACTGATCGCTCTCGCGTTGCGAAACTCGCGCGACTCTTCGGCCAATAATAAAAGATCCGATAGCGCGTCATTAAGTGCCGATTAACATGTGCCGATGGCAACCCGGGGAAATGTGGGAGTGCGTGCGTGTGTATGTGTGTGTGTGCGACAGGCGAGGACAGTGCTGTAATTGCAATATCGGCAACACATCGCAACGGGCTAATCGAGCACTGGTCATTCATTAGTGGCGGTATTAATAGACTAATTGCATCATCATCGCAATATACGTGTGCGATCCGCCGTCTCGATCGTACCTTATACTTCTCTCCTCCTTTTGTTCCGCCTCTCTTGCCTCGCTCTGCAAAATTTTTCGAGAGTTACTCTGCTCCTCTCCCGGTAAAATCGTGCTGTTAATATATACGGGAGACACTATATGGTCCCAGGAGGATGTTGTGCTTTTTTTTTAGTGTTTATTTTGAGAGGAATAGTGGATACAAAGTCGCGAAATGGTCCTTTCAGAACGGAGAAAAATAATTTGCTAGTCCAAATTAAAATCTTCTGCTAGTCTAGCAAAATCTTTTCACTATTATATGGACAGCAAAAAGATTTGCTAAGAACATTATTTGCTGAATCTACAAATTACTTGGTTGTAAGAATCATGATGGATTTATTGCAGTTGCAGATTTGATAGCAAATAAATTTGCTAAGGATATATTATTTTGCATCGATAAACGTGATTCTAAGAACAAATATACTCAACAAATTTTTTTATCCTGGCAACGAAACTTCTGCTCTGATAACGAATAATTTGTAAAGTTAGTTACGTCAATTAAATTTTTTTGCTGTCACTACGAATATGCAGTAGCATCGACGATTTTGCTAAAAGAGCAAAATTATTTTTCTCCGTACATAAATAATTTTCCGTGAGTTTCATTAAAATCAAAATAATATTACTATAATATATATTTATGTTATATTTAATAAATAGAAAAAACTGATTTGATAAAAGTAAATTTTCGAAATTTTGTATTAATATTCTCCATCGTGATTGCATGGAGAAAAATAATTTGCTGGCCCAGAAAATTTGCTGATTTAGCAAAATTTTTTTGTTATTATGGACAGCAAAAAAACTTGCTAAGAATACTAATCACTATTTGCTGGATATAATTTGCTGAATCTACAAATTATATCATATTTAAAAAATAGAAAAAACTGATTTGATGAAAGCAAATTTTCGAAAATCTGGAAATTTTGTATTAATATTCTCCATCGTGACTGCACGGAGAAAAATAATTTGCTAGCCCAGCAAATTTTCTGCTGGTCTAGCAAAATCTTTTCGTTATTATATAGGCAGCAAAAACATTTGCTAAGAGTACTAATCACTATTTGCTGGATATAGTTTGCTGAATCTACAAATTATTTTGCTATAAGAACCATGATGGATTTATATAAGCAGTTACAGTTTTGCCCCGATAGCAAATAAATAAATTTGCTAAGGATACATAATTTTACATCAATAGCAAATTAACGTGATTTTTAGGGCAAATACACTCAATAAATGTTTTCTATCCTGGCAACGAAATTACTTCTGCTCTGATAACGAATAATTTATAAAATTAGTTACGTCAACTAAATTTTTTTGATGACTACGAATATGCAGTAGCAATGACGATTTTCTTAAAAGAGCAAAGTTATTTTTCTCATGTGAATAAAATTAAGCGATGTGTCACTGGCTAGAATAAAATTTCTTGCAAGTGTACTGTTTCTGGCAATAAATGCAATTTTCATTCATAAAATAATTGAAACAGAAAATATAGGCAAGGTAAAGTTGACTCATAATTAAGGACCGGCAGGAGGATTGTGGAAATTTTTCGCGAAAACTCTGGAATTATTCATCAGAATACATATTTTGTACGTAGCTTCCTTTACCTTGCGTTATTGGGTATCTGAAGACGGGACAAGATGGCTCTGTTACTCTTATTGGTTATTACGAAGAGACTATTGAATATTGGTTATTACGAAGAGAATGTTGCAGCAAAAATTACAATTTTAGTAGTCCGGGAATAGACTGGCACTATTACGAAAATTATAATAAAACAGTAAAAATGACCATGATAATTTTTATTACATTTATGGTAATTTTTATTATGTTCATAGTCACGTTTATTACGATTTATTATAATTTTCATCATAGTTTCAACCTATGCCCGGAGTACTGAAATTGTATCGTTATTTTCGCTACAATATTCTCTCCGTGTACAAACAAAATAAACGGCTAACAAGATTGCGCGCATCAAGGTTGCTTCTATCGTGTTTATACAGTCAATCATAACAATTAGTTACCTGAAAAGTTGTAACTTTGAAATCTCAGAGCATCTAGCCCCGATTTCCTCTACATCACCACATCGCCGCGCGCAAGAGTGGCATATTCCTATTTTTCTTTTCTACACTCGATTATAGCCCACGTGCCACATTCTATTTCTACATTGTAATCCGTGGCACACAGTTGCGAAACTTCGTTCAGATCGAGCGCGACACGCGAGGAGAACATGTCTTCGTGCACCAAACGAATAGAGATCGCATTCGGAGCTCTGACATTCTCGCGATTAAAAAATCTCTCGTTTCACCGCCCGCAGACTCGGAGATCGATTGCTTGGAAAAGGAAAAGTCACGGCGAGCGAGACTCGTTCCCGCTTTTACATATTTTCAAGTTTAATTAGCCAACGACAAGAGTGAGAGAGAGAGAAAGGACGGATTGTGGGTTCTGTTGGGTCGCAATATGGTGCGAAAAGTCTGTCAAATGAAATAGCAAACCAGATCTGATTTCGAAGAATGAACAATTTTCACGAATAAAATGACCGAGTTGGTATCCAGACATCTTGCGAAAATGTCTTATTCACCCTCTAATTAAATTCCTAGACTCGCTCCGGGAAAAATCGATGAAAACAATTAAATATATCTTTAGCCAGGCTCAGATGTTGGTAAATATTTAATGCTGAGAGGATAATAATGTTTGTGTTAGTGTTTAAAATAGAATAAAAAAATGCTTAAACATGAGTAATGTAAAAAAAGCGGGTTAATTAATATTATAGACTAGGATTCGGGGTTGGTTTGACGTGGAAAATTTGATCGTATATTTTAAAGATTGAAAAATTGATTACTAAAGATTGAAAAATTGATTACTAACGCAGCGCGTGCGTTAATACTGTAAAACATTGTAACATTTAATATTTACACCAACATTTCCCAACATTTAATATTTACTCTAATATCTGAACCTCGACTCTTACTGGCCAAAGATGTGTTTAATTAAAGTTGTATGTTGCGTAGAGCCTTTACAGAGAAAAATAATTTTGCTCTTTTAGCAAAATCGTCGTTGCTACTACTGCATATTTGTAGTGACAGCAAAAAGGTTTAGTTGACGTAATTAATTTTACAAATTGTTCGTTATTAGAGCAGAAGTAGTTTCGTTGCCAGGAAAAATTTGTTGAGTGTATTTGCCCTGAGAATCACGTTAATTTGCTATTTGATGCAAAATAATGTATCCTTAGCAAATTTATTATCGGAACAAAACTGCGACTGTTTATATAAATCCGTCATGGTTCTTATAGCAAAATAATTTGTAGATTCAGCAAATTATATCCACCAAATAGTGATTAATACTCTTAGCAAATCTTTTTGATCTTTTTTCTGTCCATATAATAAGGAAAAGATTTTGCAGAAAATTTGCTGGGCCAGCAAATTATTTTTCTCCGTGTTTGTATAGAATTGTTCGATAAAAAAATATTGCAAATATTTTGTACTATCTTGATATACTTGACCGATTGTTTCTACAGACGACGCACCGTGGAGACAAATAGAAATTTAGTGTCCAAAAATCGCTAGAGACCATAATTTTATAGCAATCGGGATAATTTTTTTTAATTAAATCTTAATCAATGTAGAAAAAAACTGTCGAGCCCGATTTTTTTTATTCTTCTAAATGTTGCAATACTAATAACACTTTGTCAAAAATTATCAAGTTTTGCAAGTTACTTTTCCAATTGGAAAAATTTCTATCTTTTCGCCGCACAGTACAGTGTACTAAGATTTTCAGCATCGCTGATTACGAATCTGATACAAAAATCAAAATTTGACAGTTGACAACTGCTAATTTCCTGTCATATAATCCTGTCATATAATAAACAAAATCATTATGTTTTAACACAGAATATACATTGCAATATACTAAGTCGTTCAACATAAATGTGAAGTCAGTATTAAAATCTGGCATTTAACAGCTGTCTATCAATCCCATAACCGATATAAAAAAAATGTTTCTGTAGCACGAAACGTGTCACAGTAAAGTATATTATGTTTAGACTGCTGAATACGAACTTAATTCTTATTAATACTGCAACATTTAGAAAGATTAAAAAAAAATCGAGCTCGACAGTCTTTTTCTACATTGATTAACGTTAAATAAAAAAAAAATCATCCCGATTGCTATAAAATTATGGTCTCCAGCGATTTTTGAATAGTAAATTTCTATTTGTCCTCACTGTGCAGCGCAGATCTCAAAATAGAAGCACTTGTTGATCGCGCGTCGTATACATGTATTTGCGGCGCAACCCTCAACTTTGCCCCGCGTTCTCATCTCAGCGCGCAGGTGAGAACTCGCGTCTCACTCTGCTGAATAATTTCGAGCGTGACACAAAGAGAGAAGTGTAATCTCTGTCCATTTTCTGCACGAACGACTGGAGTGGATTGTTGTTCGCGGATCCGCGAAGTTTGCCCGAGGAGAACGTGCCACGTGCTATCGACGACTCGATTACGCGACTCGCGATTACGCCGGTTTCGCGATACGCTCGCGCAGAAGCTCGCACGAGAAATCTGCTTTTTCCAGCCGCGCGTCTTGCTATCTCCCCCGCATAAAAAAAAAAGGGAGAAAACGAAACCAACGTACTCGAAACGAATCGAACGAGTCGGGGAGAGACAAGAGCGCGAGAGGACTGACAAGTAAACTTACTCAAAAGTTACACTCCGATTTCTTTCTAATTTGACACAAATATAGGAGTACGAAAAATATTTAGGCCATATTTTTTCATTTTGGCCTACTTTGAGTTTTACGAGTTTATAGCTTTTTAATGTTCTCACTCCTATCATCAAGTGCAACAAAAATGCATAAGAAATAAAATTGAATACAAGATATAGTTAAATAATTTTTACAAAATCGGCATAGCTGAGACACGAACCATTCTAAATTTCCTTAGACGAGATTCCAAAATATTTCCAATCTGTAATCTAAATTAGTCAAAAATGGTTCAAATCTCAGCCAAACCGAGAAATTATTTGTATAAATAATTTTTTTCAACTTTTTACATGTCCTGTTTAAACATTTTATTATTTATACAAATAATTTTACACATTTGACTTCATATATATTCATAATCAGCAAACCAGAAACGCTATTTTTTGCACTTCTACATTTCTGCCAAATTAGAAAGAAATCGGAGTGTACCTTTTGGGTAGGTTTATTTGTGAG
>NW_022639480.1:272437-273868 GCF_010583005.1 Odontomachus brunneus
CCTGTTTAAACATTTTATTATTTATACAAATAATTTTACACATTTGACTTCATATATATTCATAATCAGCAAACCAGAAACGCTATTTTTTGCACTTCTACATTTCTGCCAAATTAGAAAGAAATCGGAGTGTACCTTTTGGGTAGGTTTATTTGTGAGACACTTCCTCGTGGAAAGCCGCGATTGGCGAGCTCTCCCGAGGAGAATCTTAAATGATGTTCGTTTCCACATTGGCGGGAATTCGTCCGTCGCTGAAATCGAGTCAAAGGCGGCAAAAGGAGCGGCGCAGATAAACAGAGCGAAGCTAACGGAAGACTGATAACACACACGTGTCTACTCACTCTGCCATGATGCAAGTAGTTGTGGCCGATCTCTCCGCGCGAAGACCTGGGGCTCTCCGGCAAGGTAGGTAAGGTTAAGGTGAGGTATACGATAGTATGTATGTATATATCACAGTTCGCTGATCACAAATGTTATATCACCACGGGGTCCGCGGCTCATCGCCTCTTCTCGCCTCGGCCCTTCTTTCTCGACGAGCTACGATCGACTATAGGATTTTCCTTCGAGGACTCGAGATCCCCGACTTCCCTTACTCTCAAAGACACCCCCAGAATCCGATCGTACGACCAATCTCATAAAAGCCTACAGGCGTCTTCCTCTGACGAATCATCTGCCCGGACCCCGCCGTTTTTCTGCTCTTCTCGTCAGCAGTTTGTCCGAATAGAAACTCTTTTCCTCTCTCTCTCTCTATCCCTGTCTCCTCGTTTTTTTTTTTTTTTTCTTTCTTTATCACGCGTCTTCCTGTGGTAAGCACCGCCTAGGGGGAGAGGCGCTTCGCTTCGTGTGTCAAAGTCCAACGATTTCGGCACGAGTACTCCCCGCGTCTATCACGGTGCGCGCGGAGCGAGTATACTAGCGATTACGAGCCGCCGATATTTTATACACGTGCTGGGCGCGCAGGCGCAGACCGCGCTCGAAGAAGGTCGCGGGAGTAGGAGGCACGCGTCCGCGGAAGAAGGTTAGCATTTCGCGTCTCTCAGGAGGGAATTAGCGAGCGAAATGGAACAGCGCCGTTCGATACTATTGAAAATAGTTGAATATGCCGTCGCGTGAAGTTGTGGCCGAGACGCCGTCGTTTTGCCGAAGAAGTTGTGAGAAATAGATAGATAGATAGATAGTTTATTTACACTCTGGAGTAGAAACCCCTTAAGCTACAAGAAGAAAACAGATAGCTTATTGAGTCTTAATATTGTAAAGAAAGAATTAGCCACGAGTTGATAGTATTATTTAGAAAACATGAATGCAAAGAAGATCGTTTTACGCAACGAGAAATACGAAAGTCGCACAAGCAATAATAACCAAAACAGTTTAAGCTTGAGAGAGAGAGAGAGAGAGAGAGAGAGAGAGAGAGAGAGAGAGAGAGAGAGAGAG
>NW_022639480.1:273878-276552 GCF_010583005.1 Odontomachus brunneus
GAGAGAGAGAGAGAGAGAGAGAGAGAGAGAGAGAGAGAAGGGAAAAGTAAAGTTGACGGCAAACTACTTGTAGATGGAAAATGAACGAGAATGCAACAAATGGCTTATATAAAAAAAATAACTGAAATAATAAATAATAAGTTAATAACATAGAAATTGACAAATTGATCACGCCGCATTTTATAAAGGAATTTATCCGCTTATAAACGCCCAAAATTATACGAAAATTTGAGGCAACGGGACAATTCGTGGAAATTAACGCGACGGCCTGCGTGTTGAAGCGTCGCAAGTGCACGCACTTGTGCGCTTCCTTCTAACGATGACACCTCGCTGCCTGGAAAGATGCTTCTTCGGCGGAACAGACTTCAAAATCGCGATTGCTGCACGAGACCCTCGAGTGAAACGAGGCCCAATTAAACCGACGCGACCAAGTATCAATGCGGCCGAGAACTCGCGGAGATTGTGAAACACGCGCGAGCGCCTTGAGAAATGTTCTACGTTCCATTTCGAGTACAATCCAATTTTAGTATCGATAAGGTTGAGTCGCGAATGTGCGATGGTTTGTTGTGTGTAAAAAAATGAAAAGTTAAGGCATATCTGTTGCGGCTGTGCGAGCGCACGTGATGCGTGGTGTCGCACGAAACTATCACGTCGATTGTTCGTGGTGCACACATGTGAAAAAACGTCTCCTTGTGCGTATAGACATTCTCCCGAACACGTTTACACAAAACGAGACAGACGTCCGTTAATGGCGCATAAATTGGAGCGTTAGCGGCATCAGCTGCGAAAGCAGACGATCACTCGTCCGAAAGAGCAAGGGTCATGCACGCGTGAAGGAAAACAATTTCGCGCATACCTACGCGCGAAAACCAGACCTGTAGCCCTATTCTGTGACTCGTTATTGGAGTTAACGACAGTTTCGATATCGTTGCGAGCTTTTCTACGGTATAGAAAAGCTGCGCAACGATAACGAAGCTGTCGTTAACTCCAATAACGAGTTATCCCTGTAGCCCTATTCTGTGACTCATTATTGGAGTTAACGACAGTTTCGATATCGTTGCGCAGCTTTTCTACGGTATAGAAAAGCACAACGATAACGAAGCTGTCGTTAACTCCAATAACGAGTTACAGAATCCCTGTAGCCCTGTTCTGTGACTCGTTATTGGAGTTAACGACAGTTTCGCTTTCGTTGCGAGCTTTTCTACGGTATAGAAAAGCTGCGCAACGATAACTAAGCTGTTGTTAACTCCAATAACGAGTTACAGAATCCCCAGAATCCCTGAGAAACAGAAAGTGAGAGTTAATTTTCCACTTTATCAAGAAGCATGACACACATGACTTCAACATAACTTGCTACGCAATTGAAATTTGCATTGACGCCGAGGAAGCGGGAATCGAGCAGGCAGTCGTTTAAATCATCGATTTGATTTTCTATATTTGGTGGCACTGCTTGATTATGTCGGCGGTAACAGGCCGATCAATGTGATGCCCTATTCTGTGACTCGTTATTGGAGTTAACGACAGTTTCGATATCGTTGCGAGCTTTTCTACGGTATAGAAAAGCACAACGATAACGAAGCTGTCGTTAACTCCAATAACGAGTTACAGAATCCCTGTAGCCCTGTTCTGTGACTCGTTATTGGAGTTAACGACAGTTTCGCTTTCGTTGCGAGCTTTTCTACGGTATAGAAAAGCTGCGCAACGATAACTAAGCTGTTGTTAACTCCAATAACGAGTTACAGAATCCCCAGAATCCCTGAGAAACAGAAAGTGAGAGTTAATTTTCCACTTTATCAAGAAGCATGACACACATGACTTCAACATAACTTGCTACGCAATTGAAATTTGCATTGACGCCGAGGAAGCGGGAATCGAGCAGGCAGTCGTTTAAATCATCGATTTGATTTTCTATATTTGGTGGCACTGCTTGATTATGTCGGCGGTAACAGGCCGATCAATGTGATGCCCTATTCTGTGACTCGTTATTGGAGTTAACGACAGTTTCGATATCGTTGCGAGCTTTTCTACGGTATAGAAAAGCTGCGCAACGATAACGAAGCTGTTGTTAACTCCAATAACGGGTTACAGAATCCCCTGTAGCCCTATTCTGTTACTCGTTATTGGAGTTAACGACAGTTTCGATATCGTTGCGAGCTTTTCTACGGTAGAAAAGCTGCGCAACGATAACGAAGCTGTCGTTAACTCCAATAACGGGTTACAGAATCCCAGTGCAGAGGGATTTGCGATACCGACGTGCAGCTTCCGCCGACGGTGAGAATCGCAATCCGCCAGTCCGACGCGAGAAGGAATCCGAAAAAAAGAGGCGGCGACCGAGAAACAAGACTGGAAATGCGTCGGGACGGAGTCACCTCTGCGGAGAACTCGCGGACGCGGGTGTGGATGTGCGCGAATACGCGCAGCAGTTTCTACGCAAAAAACGCGCGCACCTGTGAAGCGCGCGGCGGCGCTAACATGGAGACTTATGTGCGCGCGATAACGTCATACGACAATTAGAATGCTGAACGATCTCGCCGTATGCCGAGCTGACCTCTAATATTTATTCAGTAACGTTTCGTCGCGTCATTCCTGCCACTATGTTATCTATTACAACGAGCGTGCAAGAGAGAGAGAGAGAGAGAGAGAGAGAGAGAGAGAGAGAGAGAGAGAGAGAGAG
>NW_022639480.1:276562-288517 GCF_010583005.1 Odontomachus brunneus
AGAGAGAGAGAGAGAGAGAGAGAGAGAGAAGGGGAGGGAGAGAGAGAGAGAAAGAGAGCGATAGAGCGAGAAACAGAAAATGAGAATTAATTTTCCACTTTATCAAGACACACATGACTTCAACATAACTTGCCACGCAATTGAAATTTGCATTGACGCCGAGGAAGCGGGAATCGAGCAGGCAGTCGTTTAAATCGTCGATTTGATTTTCTATATTTGGTGGCGCTGCTTGATCAATGTGATGCACTCGATAATTATCAATATTAATCTTTTGATCTTGTTCGGGTCTCTTTCGATCTTCTTGTTCCGAGCAATAATCTTAAGCAGTTCTGCACAACGCCACTTTTCTCATAGCACATTCTTAAATACTGTATAATAAGTACATTATGCGTATTTATAATAAGTGCATTATGCGTATCAAAATATCAGAGGTAAGAGTCACGAGGTCTCATATTTGTATAAAATACTTGGCTCGTATTCCAAAACGTTCTTTTTGAGGAAAATTTTACTGGAAATCCACGATGTATGTAAAGCGAACGATAAATCTTCCTCAGCAAGCACATTTCGAGATGCTTCTTTACCGTGGGAGATCGTTTCCCCTTTTGTTTTTCGTGCCGAACAGCGTCAAGTAAAATTTGTTCCAAGGGGAATCGCGCTATTTAGAGCTTGATAGCTCGTTATGTGTGTATTAATCACACCGAAAAGAATCTCATCACGTAACTTTACATAAATATTTTACATAAATACGAATATCCGAGATACTCATATTCGTATAGACAAAGTTTTATGATCTTTTGTATTATCTATCTCTTTTTAATGACGTCAGAAGCGAGAAAATGCATGCTAAGAATTCTTGCAAAATGCATTCAAATAAAAAGATATATCCATAAAGTAATATTTGCAATCGAATAAACAAATTTGTAAGATATTTCATACATTTCCCTTGTTCTAACAATCAATAATTTGTCGTAAATTAATAACATAACATACAATCTTCTTAACCTATTTCTTCGCCTATTTCTATTCAGGTTAATTTACAATAAATTATTGATTGTTAGAATAAAAGGGGAGTGCACGGAATATCTTATTAAAACTTAATATAATTAAAATATTATCATAAATATTATAAAAATATATTATATTTATATTAATATATATATATAATATTATATTTATATAATACTTATAATATTAATTTTATAATTATTAATAATTATAATTATAATTATATTATAAATATTATTATTTAATTTAATTTAATATAATTTAATTTAATCAAATTTGTTTAATCAATTGCAAGTGTTACTTTATGAATATATATTTTTCAACGTATTTGGCAAGAATTTTTAGCATGTATTTTCCCGCTTCTGATATCATTAAAAAGAGATAGGCGAGAAGCGAGGGATTAGAAGCCTTAATGTCACTGGAATATATTGTAAAACATTATTATCCTCCCATAATGAAAGTTGAATCGCGCAGACTAAATCCTGTGACTGGCTCCGACTGGCTTTGAAATATTACAGCAATTTAATTGGACACTACTTGAGTCTTATTTCTGAAATGTTTGATAAAAAATAACGTCACAAAGTGGCAATACGTAAAAACAATAGGTGGACACGAGATAACCCGAGCGAATCGTTACGGTGTTAATGAGAACTTCGGCAAACAGCCGGTAATCGTGATGACGTTCGTTACGATTGGATAACGTGGCGGGATTCTTCTCATTGTAACCAACACGCACATGACGAGCTATCAAGCTCCAAATACCGAGCAATTTCCCTCAAAAGGAATCTTGCCTGACACTGTTCGGCACGAAAAATGAAAGGGAAATGATTTGCATCCCGAAATATCCTTGCTGAGAAAAATTTATCGTTCGCTTTACATACGCCGTAAATTTTCAGAAAAATGTCCCTCAAAAGGAAATTTTGGAAATGCAAGGTCAAGTAAAAAGAGCTTTCCCGAGATGATAACTTTTTCTAAAGAATAACTTTTTGAAGGTAGCCTATTTGAATGCTCCCTTAGATATTTCACATAATCGAGTTTTTTCAAGTATGTTGTATAAAAGTAAAACCAGATCTACAATGTGCCTTTCACTTTCTCTTTCCTGATCTCTATCTTTTTCCGGCTTGAGGTTTAACGTTTCAATCGGAAGAGAATGAAGAAACGGAAAGCGAAGAGCACATTGCAGATCTGGGCTAAAGATGATAGCGGGTCTCCGAAGTCACTGTCTACGACGTCCTCGACGATGTTGATCGACGGATACTTATCGGAAACGTAGGCGGCCTATCTTATCTGAGCCGGGAGCCGCGTTGAAAAATCATGAAAGTCGGTGTGTGGCCATGCCGTTTTCCATTTCTGGTCGCAAGGTATCGCGAGCAACGACAACAACGATGACGAGACAACGGCAACAGATAAAAAGCGACGTTCAATACAGCCGAATACTCACTTCGTGGAGAGCGCCGGCACAGGCCCGCTGCTCTTGAACGTCTCGTAATTCCTCGTCCCGGACATGACGGCGAAGAACTGAACACGTACGTGGCCAGTAGTGGCCGATTAAATCGTGCTCGGTGCTTTATCGGCTGTTTCACCGCCGTCACGAGTTTACCGCTATCAATCCGAGCAGTCATGTGCTCGTCGCGTCTTGTTTTCTTTAATTTCGCTCATTTCCACGCCGCCGCCGTCCACGTTCGTTGCGCTCCGCGACGAAGGAGGCGCGACACGCGGCTAAGCTCGAAACGCGGATCCGCCGTCGTTTAGACTTTCTCTGCGCGGCCGAGACCGTACAATTTCGAATAGTTCAACGGAAAAAAAAGATTCGGTTGGATTAACCAAATATCTGGTCGAATATGAACGATCCAGAAATTCCGATTGAAGTAAAATTCTGTTTAAGTTAACAAGATTTTTGGCAGACTTTATTATTTAACCAGACATGTCTTTTACTCTCTGGTTAAATAATCAGATATGTTTGGTTAGTCTGCCAAAAATCTTGTTAACTTAAACAGAATTTTACTTCAATCGGAATTTCTGGATCGTTCATATTCGACCAGATATTTGGTTAATTCAACCAAATCTTTTTTCCCATATTGGATTCGAAATTTGTCGATCCCCAGATCTCCCTTATGCGATGATCTCGCTGCGCCTTTTTTATTGCTTTTTACGAAAAATAGACCGGGAAAAGAAATCAAATTAAAATAGAAAAAAATAAAAAATGAGAAATAAAAGATTGAAAAAAGAGGAAAAACAGGAAAGATTCACAAGAGGATTCTTCTAGAACTAAAAGAGAAATATTCTCTGACTGAAAAAAAGAACTTTAGTTGCAAGATGTTACTTCCTGTAATCTCATACTCTCAGCAAAAATTTCTCTTCTAATAAAAAGGAATAATACTTTGCTTGGAATATTTTTTTTTGCTTCTAGAAGAATTTCCTTGAGGTCCATATATATAAGAAGACTCTCTCCCTCTCCGCTACACTAAGAAAAGATACTTAAAAATTTATTCGCAGGATCAAAGTTTATTTCATAAACACACTTTATATCCCACGAATAAATTTTCGAGTATTTCTTTTCTCAGTATAAGGATGAGATTACATTCTTTTAGGTGCGATAGCCCAACCAATCTCGGAGCAATTCATCAAACAGACATAAAAAAGGAAAAAAATGTAAAACAAAAGTAAAAAACATTAAAAAAAATATGAGAAAAAAGTGGAAAGAGAGATAAAAGAGCCTGAAAGAGCTCGAAATAATTCATCGAATGGGCAAGATACTAAATATCTGCAAGAGTTCGTAAGGCCATAAATAGAAGATAGCTATAACAGCGACTTAGTAAGTGTTTTCCTTCAAATTGCTTTTTACTTTTCAGATATTAATCGTGCTCGACCTGAATTGATGGTTGACAATTTATAGTTCCGAACGTAACATTTCACGCGATCGAAGATGGAGCCAGGTGAAGTTCATCCTCGCCACTACGCGCTTTGCCACTTTAATCGAGACGAAACTGCCGGAACAACTGAAAGATTGATTTGCGAGAACTGCGGGGAGAGAATATTGGCCGAAAGGCGGCAAAAGGCGGTTATCGATAACAACCGCCAATACTTCTCCTTCTTCAATATTATATCATCGTTAATAAATAAAAGTGGCTTTGATATCATACCAACTCTTGCAAGCGTACACAGAATCATACAATGTGGGCGTGATTTACCGTTATTTATTTGCCTTCAGCTCGAATCAAGCGCGCAACGCGTCGCCGCGTTTACGCTCGCGCTTTTATCGGCACGAGTGATTACAGACTGCGTGCGATCTCGTCGTCGGCTGATTAAGATATATTACGCGACTCGTCATTTGCACGCGGCTTACTCTCTCACGCCGAATAAACGCGCGCTCGACTAGCCGCTCTCGAAACTCTGTCGACGATGAAGAGCAATTCCGTCAGTTTGGACAGAGCTTCGCGGAAAACTACGCGAAAACAAACGAAAGGAATCCGTTATTAACCCCGCGCGCTCACGATTAACGTCGATAAATTTAGACGAGGCAATTAAGAGAGAATCCCGGGCGACCTTCGGAGACTAATTAATTTTTCTGCTTGTGTGTTACGAGTGTGCGCGCGCGCACGCACACATACAATTCTAAGTGCACACAGGAAATGTGTTTCTCAAGTGTGTCTACGAGCGTGCACGATATAGAGACAATTTCAGAGATAATGTTTCTGTAGGAATATAATTACAGTCAGATAACCGTTAATAGACTAAGAACGTTAATGCTTCCACAAAGTTGCGCGAGACATATCATTCCGCAACTCCCCGGATTTCTGGAAATTTTACCGACAGAACACTGACATTTTTCTATAAAATTTACGTGTTGGTTGTACAGAATTACAAATGTTTCGACACAATGAAAGTACGTGCAAAAATAAATAGGATTGCTCAATATGTGACGAAAAGAACACAATTTTTAATATAAAATCTCAAGCTGTCAGCGTAATATTTGCCTGATCTAAAAATTCCGCAGCTTGTAGATGTACCGAAAGTGTAGATGTTCCAAACAGGAAAATTTTGAAAAATATTGCTGTACGTTCGCGTTTGAATTCAGAAGTTTGCAGAAAGATTTCTACACTTGTGTGGTTACTAGTTTTTTACTGAATATAGTAAAACAAGGCAACACACATTTTCGTAAGTTCTGTATATATATTGAGGAAAAAAATATTTAAAAATTAACAAATATTTATTAAGTGAATACCATTAATATATTTTCTTCATTTAAACAGAGTATTGTTTATTTAAACTGAACAAACAATACTTGGTTTAAATAAAAAGAATTCTGGTTTAAGAGAGATAAACATTGTGAAAAAAGCTCTTTTTAGCAAATTTTTTGTAACGCCCATAAAGCAGATAGATAAATTAATGTTTTTGCATTAAATTAATCATCTTTTGAATTGTTGAAAAGTATTTTTCTATTTGATGAAATACATTTTTATTTTGGTATAAAACATGTCTCTCTGTAGTAGGCCCTGCAAGCTCCATCAGTTCTGCATCTGGAGTCCTTAAAAGTCATCTGAAATAAAAAAACCCAAGATTTTCTTAAAGTATATGAACGTAGATACTGATTTTTTTTTACGATTGAAATTTCCCCCAAAAATGTCAATAAAAACAGTACTTTTATTTTAGACGGTTTTCGAACATTTTTTTAAACGTGCGCTATTTTGCGAATAATTAAAATATTACAATTTTCGTACGCTTAACTGAAACTACATTCATATACTTTAAGAAAATCTTGAGTTTTTTTATTTCGGATGACTTTTAAGGACTCCAGGTGCAGGGCCGATGGAGCGTGCAGAGCTTACTACAGACACATTTTGTACCAAAATAAAAATGTATTTCATCAAATAGAAAAATATTTTTCAATAGTTCAAAAGATGACTAATTCAATGAAAAAAACTGCTTCTATCTATCTGCTTTATGGACGTTACAAAAAATTCGCTAAAAAAAGCTTTTTTCACAGTGTTTATCTCCCTTAAGTAAATACGTTAATGCACTGAGTGAAAAATATAGTTGCCTTTGGCGTCAACTATACGCTTTTGTGATTTTAACCACAAAAATAATTAGAAGAACCATTATTTTAGTAAGTGTTATTAGAAAGATGGTTCTCCTAATTACTTTTCTGGTTAAAATCACAAAAAAGTATAGTTGACGCCGAAAGCAACTATATTTTTTCTCTCAGTGTAGCATCCACTTAATGAACATTTGTTAATTTTGAGATATTTTCTTCTCAGTGCACAAGAAACACGAAAAGGATACAGTGTGATTGTGTTAGAGACGATCGTCCCCTGACGTTATCGAACATTTTCGGAACTCGTTATCCACTTCAGCATCCCCTGAAACGCGCCTCTCATTCGGCGAATTCGAGGTGAACGATTCCCGGCGGCTCTATGAATCATCATCTGCCAATTAAGCACGACGATCCTCTCGCGAGATTGCCGCCGTCGGGAAGGCGCAAGATCGCGGTCCCCGTTCCGCGAATCGCTCCGCGAATCGCTCCGCAAATTGCTCCGCGAATATTCTCCATCGATTATTATCATCATTGTTATTGTCGTCGTCTTCCTGCGGACGCTGCTTATGCAATTCGTTCGAGCCGCATTGAGCTGTTCTGCCGGTGTGAGGCGAATGAAATGTGACAAACACGTCGTCACACAGGTGACGCGAATGCGTGTCGCGGAAACGTCGGGCGGAAATCGTGTCGGAACGTCACGGTCGCTCCGCGCGCTAAAAAAAATTTGGTCGAATTAACCCTAAAAGTCTGAATATGCGTAATGCGGGATCTACAATGAGAACTTAAACCGTAAAACTTAAGTTTTAATTCTGAAGCCGTAAGATATTGATCAATCACAGTCGATTATTTTCCTCATATTTGATTGTGATCGGTCAATTTTTATTTAATGGTTCTTATTGATAAATCAAAAACTAGGGGGAATAAAGGCCTATAGAACCACTAACACGGATGACGTAGTGTTATAAAACTAGCTATAAGACAGCTAGTATCTATTCTCGCTTATGTAAAGGTAAAAAATTTGTTTTACTTACTCAAATAATCAAATAAAAAAATTTTTAATTTTAATTTCGTTAATTTAAATTTTAATTAAAATTAAATTATAATTAAACTAAATTTAATTTAATTTAATTTAATTTAATTTTAATTAAAATAAAATAATTTTAATTAAAATTACTTAATTTTAATTTTAATTTAGTTTTATAACATTACGTCCTTATTCCCCTTAGTTTTTGATTTATCAATAAGAACCATTAAATAAAAATTCTTCTTTGCATAAAATTTAAGCTTTAAGCCTGTATCGACTGTGATTGGTCAATTTCTTTCGGCTTTAGACTTAAAGCTTAAGTTTTACGGTTTAAGTTCTCATTGTAGATTCTGCTTAACGTTTAGTGTCGGGCTACAACCTCGCTTTAAACTTTAAGTCGTAAGCAACTGACCAATCACAATCGATTATTCTTGAGACGTAAAGAGAACAATTGTGGTTGGTCAGTTGCTTAAGATTTAAAGCTTAAAGCAATATTGTAGACCGACACTAACACAGACCAACTCTAACGTTGCCGTTCTTGAAAATGTATGCCTCGTTTTTTCATTACAACTGCTTTTAACTTCACTGAGACGCAGAAATATTTATGCATTTATACCTCTCAATGTTTTCTATACCGATAAAAAAGCATTGAATTTTAATTATAGTTTTTACTTATTTTTAAGTTTCTGAATACTGAATTGAGTAAAAAATAATGCGTTGAATAAAATTGGTCTATATTTAAGTTGTTTACGTAACTTTCTGATGTTTACGCTTCCAGAGTTCTAATACCTCGCCGGCCATATCGGATTTATAACGCCAGATGCGAGGAATGACATACTGACGAAAGTTGCGTGTCATTTCTGAACAAAGATAAACATAGACGAGAGAGCATTTGAGATTGCTTGAGCACAAAATTGTGCGATAGCTATCCTCTTTCCTTGATGATCAATAAATAGTCGTATAATAAATATGGTGAAGCAAGTCTGCATAATTCATTTTACCATTTATTATACGACTATTTACTAATCGTCAGGAGGAAGGAATAGTTTTCGGAAAGTGTTACAAGTATGCGATCTTTCGCTCGTATTTATCTTTATTTAGAAATACCACGCAATTTTCGTTCATTCCTCGCCTTGACGTCACAGATCCAACATGGCCGCGGCGAGGAGCCTCGTCGCAAATTTTTCTGAGGTATAAAACGAGCCAGAAATTTCGGCCGGAGCTGCCAGACTTCTGCTTCGTGCCAACAAAATTTCTGGTCGACTCGAACAGAACTCCGGTAACCTCCACGGAAATTTTCCGGGCTCGTTCGTATTTCACCGGAAATTTGCTTAATCCGACCAAACGTTTTTTCCGTGCGCGGCCCCAAGGACCGGCGGCTCCTTTCGAGCAAAAACATCGCCGATTACATCGTATGCCGTGCCGGCCACGGTAATTAATCAATTGAGCGGCTCGTTACGGCCGTCTCTCGCGTGCCGCGGCGAGTTAACTCCAGCGGTATCCACCGTGATCCGCACACGCGACATCAGCAGCACAGTGCATGCACCACGTCGGTCGCACTTTGTTGCTCGCCGAGAGCCTCGCCGGGAACCTCGCGGAAAATTCGCCGACGATTAGTCTCGTCCTCCTTCCTCGTCCTTGCGCCGCCGAGCGCAAGTCGCCGCGGGCTGACTAACACCAGCTGACTAAATGACACTGACGCAACACTATCCAGCTGAGAACTCGAAAAATTTCTCGTAACCCATTACTCTCTTAACCCATTAACGTCCAAATGTGTTGAAACTTTACGATGATTTGAGCCACTTATTTTACTACGGAAATGAGATCTTTGTTTATAAAGAGTAACCATTCCTATCAATTTCGATAGGAAATTTCTATCGCCGTTCTATCGAATAGCGTTGAGAAAGTTTTAAAAAAAAATCGCAATTTATGCAAAATTTTTGCAAAATAGAATAAAAAGACGCATGTTTTTACACGAAAAAGAATGATTTGCTAATATATGGACAACTAAAAATATTAACTGCAGGAGCAAATTTTCTTGCTTTCATAGTAAAAGTTATTTAGTTGTGATAGCTAAGAGATTTGCTAATATATATATTTAGTGAATAGTCAATATTACTACAAAATTATATAGTAATTTACATAGTAATTACATAGTACAACAATTTCAATAACCAAATATAAACGAAAATTCGAATTAAACGCTTCAAATCGATTGCCACTTTGGTACCGCCATGTTCGTTGAAAAAAATACCCATGGCATATTTTTTAAGTTAAAGTGTCGGGAACACTTTCCCGAGCGATACTAACACGTTTTTATGGAGAAAATAGCGGGAGGAGAAAAAATTAGCCCTAAAAACATGTTTTTTTATTTTATTTTGCAAAAATTTTGCATAAATTGCGACTTTTTTTAAATTTGTCAACGCTATTCGATAGAGCGACATCGAAATTAGTAGAAATGGTACTTTTTATAAACAACAGACCTCATTTCCGTTGTAAAATAAATGGCTCAAATCAACGTAAAATTTCAGCACATTTGAGCGTTAATGGGTTAAAGTAAATCAGTGAATAGTCACTGATATCAGTTATAAGTATAGCACTGAGCAGTTTCAGTGCTGTACTTATAGCTGCAAATCAGTGTATATTTATTGCTTTCAATGATGTTTCACTGATTCGGTTTAACAAAGTATCGTGCATTGCTTCAATTCATTCTTGGACGTTCTTGTTGGTAAACCGTGTAAGTGTATCGTATGTTTTTCATCTCTGTTCCTTAACCAATTAGAGCTGCAATCTTTTTTCCGCGTATACACAAAATGAAGAGGATAGCGTGATTGTGCTTATCTGACATGTGATGTTGACGCTATCGACATTTGTGGAGTTCGCCACTTCGCTATCTCAATAATTCGTGGATTTTAGTACACTCCAAGCTTCAACAAAACTCAATATTTATTAGATCAAACCTACACGGAGAAAAATAATTTTGCTCTTTTAGCAAAATCGTCGTTGCTACTGCATATTCGTAGTGACATCAAAAAAGTTTATTTAACATAACTAATTTTACAAATTATTCCTTATCAGAGCACAGAAGTAGTTTCGTTGAAAAAATCTGTTGAGTGTATTTGTCCTAAGAATCACGTTAATTTGATGCAAAATCCTGTATTCTTAACAAATTTATTTGCTATCAGAGCAAAACTGCAACTGCTTATATAAATTCGTCATGGTTCTTATAGCAAAATAATTTGTAGAAAATTTCAGAAAATTGTATCTAGCAAATAGATTAGTACTCTTTGCCGTCCATATAATAACGAAAAGATTTTGCTGGAGCAGCAGAAAATTTTCTGGGCCAGCAAATTATTTTTCTCCGTATACTAAACCCTTTTAGTCATTTCCATCGTATCTGGATACGATGTGAATCCACCACGTTGCAAGAAATGTACTTCAGTCGTATACTTTTTTAGTCTCGCTGCAAGCGACGACTCGAGTGAACGCGTATGTCTCTCACGAGCATCAATTAAATACCAACGCGAGGGGGGCGAACAGCGGCGAGTCGATCAAACTGTCGACAGTTGAAAAACATCTGTATCATAGCACGTGATAACTGTTTCGGTTGGACTGTTTTGTTTAGTTGACCTTCGATCGCTGATTAAACTTCGCAGCGTCGAATTTTCACGTCGGACTCGACCGTGGCTTGCGCAACAAAATTTGCGCAGTTCCGACACTCGCCTCTTTCTATCCGCTTCTTTTCCTCATTTTTTTTTTTTTTTCAGCGCACGGATGAAAACATACCGCCCGACGGGTTTTCCACTGAGTGGAAAAGCACCGCGATGACACCTGTGCCGGCCGAGAGACCGGACTCGCGCATTCCAATCACGACGCGATTCTCCGACGACAACATTTCGAGCAGAGCGGCGCGAAATGCCATGACCACACACGAGCAACAAATAAAATGACAATAGACGTTCGGCGTACGTCAATCGGACAAAGTGCGAACGTCGAATGCGGACTTCGAGTTCTCCATTAGGATGAACTTGACAAAGGAAGTGTCCTTCGTCGCGTTCGTTTGCAGCTCGCGTTCTCGTTCTCGATCACGCGGCTCGCTTCATGCGAAAGCCCTCCTGCCTTAATTATGAGTCACTCTGAAGGAAAAATGTATGATACTTGGAACTATAATGGCATAGTAAAAAGATTATAGTTAGGAATATTATTTTCATAGTAAATTTCAGCATAATGTTTGTAATATTTACAATATAAGCACAGAATAACTGACCCAGGTAAAACTTTTACCAAGAATTGAAATAATCATTTAAAATAAAAAATATAGTAAGGTTGCAAATATTGAATGGTAAGAGAAATTAACTATTTTATATAGTCAATACAATTGGAATATTTGGAAAATATAGGTACATGTAACTATATGCCCAAAGCGTGCTTTACTATATAAATAGAGTAATAAGATGGTGACTATAAATCTGTTTTAATTATGCTATATCTTTATATTTATATGAACTATAAATATATGTTTGAGGCCAAAATGAACTATAAAATATAGTGAGATTATAGTTATTCCAACTATTTTTTTCTCTCAGTGCAACTTTATCTTGTCCGCATATATACTCTATCTCAGTTATTTTATGAATGAAAATTGCATTTATTATCAGAAACAGTATAGTATACACTGAGGGAAAAATTATCTTAAAATCAACAAATATTTCTTTGATAGGTACCATTAACATATTTACTTAAACCTAAATTCTCTTTATTTAAATCAAATATTGTTTATCTGATTTAAGTAAACAATATTTGGTTTAAATAAAGAGAATTTAGATTTATATATATATATATATATATATATATATATATATATATATATATATATATATATATATATATA
>NW_022639480.1:288527-304803 GCF_010583005.1 Odontomachus brunneus
TATATATATATATATATATATATATATATATATATATATATATATATATATATATATATTAATATATTAATAAATATATATAAATATATTAATGGCACCCATAAAAAATATTTGTTGATTTTAAGGTAATTTTCCCTTCAGTGTACACTTATAAAAAATTTCATTTTAGCTAATAACACATCGCTTAATTTTATTTAGTCACGATGGAGAGAATACTACACTGAAAACTCATTTAGTTGAGTTAACCAAAATTTGGTTAAAATAAGGTGGAACAAATGTTTTGGTTGTGAGAACCAATATTTGGTACTTTGAATCAAAGATTTGATTTTTTGAAACGAAAATGAAAGAGGTTTAGTTTCAGAGAGTAAAATCTTTGGTAGAAAACACATACTTTTATTGTTTAAAAGCATTTATAATTCTGTGTAACCAATGCGATATAAACTTTGTAGAAAAATGTCAGGGTTTTGTCGGTAAAGTTTTCAGCTTCAGCATCTCCTTAAGACTTCTGGCCCCTCACATTGTCTATCTCTTTTTAATGACGTCAGAAGCGAGAAAATGCATGTTAAAAATCCTTAGAAAATATGTTAAAATAAAAATATATATCCATAAAGTAACACTTGCAATTGATTAAACAAATTTATTTTTAAGATATTCTGTACACTCCCTTTTTGTTCTAACAATCAAGTTACAATAATTTATTGTAAATTAATCTGAATGTGAAGAAACAAGTTAAAAAGACAAAGTGTATGTCACGTTAATTTACGACAAATTATTGATTATTAACCTTTTAAGGCACATAATTCATGAAACATTCTCGTAACTTTTTTTTAATAAAATATTGTCAAAAACACTCTAAATAGCACATTTATGAGATTTTAACTGCCCGATCCTAAGTCTCTATTGGTATCAGTGATACTTAAAGAGTTAAAGCAAAAGAAGAATGCACGGAATATTTCACAGATTTATTCAATCGACTGCAAGTGTCACTTTATGGATATATATGTTTATTTCAAAATATTTCGCAAGAATTTTTATCATGCATTTTCTCGCTTCTGACGTCATTGAAAAAAGACAGACAATGTGAAGAGCCAGAAGCCTTAATCGTAATATTATTTCGATTTTAATGAAAATCAAGGAGAAATATTTACGTTCCATTTCGTAATTTTGCACCTACTATTTCTCTCGAGATAAATACAAAAAAAAGCACACGAATAACGCACCCCTGAGGCCATATAATCCCGGTCTCCCCCTACCAACGATGAGAAGAGACTTTTATCTCCGTTGTGCTTGCGAGGAATCGAGGCGCGACGTCGGGGTCGACGGCCCTTTGCTGTTTATTCGACCTCGTAGGAATGGCGAATCACGTATCGCACGCGTGGCATGATACACAAATATGTGTACACGCGTGTGTGCGCGCGAATCGATCGCGGGGAGCGAAATGATAGCGAATGATCTAATCACCGTGCTCGTTGTTTCCAGGAATACTCGAGCGACGCCACGCTGACTCGGATGAAATTGCCGCGAGCCGGCAGCCGCTTCAGCGCGCATCCGAATCAATGTTCTATCATAAACTTTTGTGCATAAACTCGGTGAAAAAATATGTGGGGCCGAGCAAGTCGGAGAGAGGCACGACAATCAATTGAACGTAAACGCCCGTTCGCTCGATAATACATTGCTTTTCAGATTTGGAAACTTTGCCGGCCAAGTACTGAAATTTTTCGGCGAAGTTCACGTCACATATTAGTCACGCAGAACTACAAATCCACATTTACACGGTGAACCAATAAACACGTGCCAAAAATAAATTTATCTCGAAAGGAATAGTAGATACAAAATCACGAAATAGTTCTTTTAGAACATAAATACTTTTCCTTGATTTTCACTAAAATCGAAATAATATTACAGTTAAGAAATAGAAAAAAACTGATTTGGTAAAAGCAAATTTTCGAGGATCTCGAAATTTTGTATTAATATTCTTCATCGTGACTGAATAAAATTAAGCGATGTGTTACTAGATAGAGTAAACTTTCTTACAAGTGTATACTATACTCTTTCTGGTAATAAGTGCAATTATCATGTAATTTTCATTCATAAAATAATTGAAACAGAGCAATGTACGATAAATGTTACGAGAAATTTTTAAAAGTCTCAGCTGGAATCATTCATCACAACGCTTCACTCTGTTATCTCAACTGAATTTTAACGCAACTACTCAAATATTCGGATAAAGGTTCCTTCAATCACGATAATAAAGATATTATTTCTAGTCGACGAGTTTTTCGTCTCCGTTCTCTAACCAGTTAAACGAGTCGCAATCCTTTTTCCGCGTATATATTAAATGAAGAGGATAGCGTGATTGTGCTTATCTGACATGTGATGTTAATGCTATCGACATTCGTTACTCACTTCGCTATCTCAATAATTGGTGGATTTTAGTACGAATAATACACTCTAAGCTTCAACAAAACTTAAGATTTATCAGGTCAAATCTACTAACCCTTTCAATTCGTATCTGCATACGATACGATATGTTGAAGAGCCAAAATAAGAGTCGATAAGAGCCAAGTTAATCAAATAATCGTCATCATATACGCGCAAATCCCGACACGACGACTAGGGAGACTTTGGACAGATTAACGATTAGAACGTTTTATAACTTTATGAGAATAGCATATAAAGAATAGCAAAAAATTAGCAAAAAATTCATGATGTATGATTGTCGATTTTTTATGTGATGCATAGAAATGCTATTTTTAAAAGTAGATAGATAGCTTAATATTATTTAGTCACTTTTAGAAATAGCATTTCCATACATCACAACAAGAATCGAATATGGATGAATTTTTTATTAATTTTTTGCTATTCTTTACTGTAGAAAGAAATACAATTGTGATGGGAACAATCCACTTTTTAAGAATGCTTAAAGCATGGAGACTAATCACAGTTGAATTATAGAAAAATAATTAATTATGATTGGTCAATTTCTTACTTAAAACTTAAAGCTTAAGTTCTCATTGTAGACCACGCTTTACTCTTGTTAAGATATCTACCCGTTTGTAATTTTTTTTTGGCTAAAAATTAAACTTTATGAGTTTAATGTTATACTTCAAAATATCATTGAAGCTTGGCCACAACCAACTAGCAGAATAGTCTTTGACGCGCGATGCGAGAGCAAGACTTTTCAACTATACGCGCATTATCAATTTATTATTTGCCAATTATTCAAACAAGTTGGAACGACGTGTCGATCTATCTGTTGATAGCTTTGCGTCAATAGTCGGAAACGAATGCGTACACGGCTGTAAAATACCTAATTGAAGTGTCAAATGTTAATAAATCGATTCCCCTGTTGTTGTTTGCCTTTGTTTTCCCATTTCGTCAGCGAGTTTCTTCAACGCGAACGCCACTCACGAATTTAACGCGCCGTATAGTAGGAACAAATAGAAATTTACTGTTCAAAAATCATTAAAGACCACAATTTTATAGCAATCGGGATGAATTCTTTTTTTAATTAAACGTTAATCAATGTAGAAAAAAATGTCGAGCCCGATTTTTTAAAGAATTCTTCTAAATGTTGCAGTATTAATAAGAATTTGTAAAAAATTATCTAGTTTTGCGAGCCACTTTTCCAATTGGAAATCTTTCCATCTTTTCTACATCTACGGAAGCATTTTTTTAACTGACTATGGGATTTATCGGCTATGGGATTGACACAGCTGTTAAATACCAGGTCTTAATACTAATTTCACATTTACGTTGAACGACTTTGTATACACTATTGCAACATATATATTGTGTTAAAATATAATGATTCTGTTTATGTTGACAGGAGATTAGCAGTTATCAATTGTTAAATTCTGATTTTTGTATCAGATTCGTAATCAGCGATGCTGAAAACCTTAGTATACTGTACTGCGTGGCGAAAAGATAGAAATTTTTCCAATTGGAAAAGTGACTTGCAAAACTTGATAATTTTTTACAAATTCTTATTGATATTGCAACATTTAGAAAAATTAAAAAAAATCGGACTCGACAGTTTTTTCTACATTAATTAACGTTTAATTAAAAAAAAATTCATCCCGATTGCTATAAAATTCTAGTCTCTAGATTTTTGAACAGTAAATTTCTATTTGTTCCAACTGTGCGTCGAGTGGTTTGCGTCCATCGTGCGAGGATACAAACAATTCGATTTCCCGTAACTTCTACGTCATCGCGTCCATCATTTCCCTCATATTATTATGTTATTCCGTTTTCTCTTTCATATGACGAAGCGCCATTTAGACGATTAGGTTTAACGAGGTTTAGGCTCGCGTCAATACGATCGATCTCCTCCGTTTTTCGCCGACGCCTCTTGAATGAACGGACGGGCGTTTATTATTGTCGACAGATAGCGGATGAAGTATTTGTGCGCGATTAGAGGCAACGCCGGTTTGTCGCTGGGCGATATCTCCGGCCAGCTGCCTCGTTTTCTCGACGACTTTTCTTTCTCTAGGACGAGTCACGAGACACGATAAGCGATCAACGAAGGTCCGCTCTCAGTGAGTAATCGTGTCACGAGTCCTGTGACGCATAATCACGCTCGTAAGGCGGACAGCACGCCCGACAGTTTCAGAAATAATTCACGCTCGCTAGTTTTCCGGTACGCTGACGATATGTCGAGTCTCGTCGGGCCTACGCAAATATTTGCCGGCGCGCGGCGCGCTGCCACTTCGCGATTTTCGCGCTTTACCCTTTGAAGCACAGATTTCACGACGAGGCCAAGTAACAAAATTTTCAGGTTATAATTTGCCAATATTAATGTTGCAGTTTTATAAACTCTCTCTCTACACATCAGGAGAAACAGCAAAGGTTACACAACTTACACTCTAAATTTCTTGGAGCGAGACTTGACGCCAAGGTAGTGAAAATTGCGCCACTCGAAATTAGAGCGAGATCTTCATTCTAAACGAGTGAGAACTCATTCCGAACGAGTGAAAATACTGCTTGAAGTGAGAGTTCTCACTCGTTTGGAGTGAAGTTCTCGCTCTAACTTCAAGTGGCGCAATTTTCACTACTTTGGAGTCTCACTCCAAAAAATTTAGAATGTATCTGCACAAATAGGATACGTGCTGAAAGCTATGCCTGAAGGTTTGGTTCTAATAAGTGATCTTATATCTTTACAACTGAATGTAAAGAAGCTCGAACATGTATGAAAAGTTTTCAGAAAAATTTCTATATATGCGCGATTATATTTCCTGCTAGTAAAGTAAGACAGTACGCATTTATCTAAGATGCGTATAAGATTATCTAAGATTTATATAAGATATGTATATGCAAGAGATACGAGGAAGATAGTAGATAATAGAAAGACAGTAGAAAAATAGTATTCTCTTAAAGTGAATCAATAAATAGTCCTTGATATCAGTTATAAGTATAGCTGAGCAGTTTCAGTGCTGTACTTATAGCTGCAAATCAGTATATATTTATTGCTTTCAATGATGTTTCATTGATTCACTTTAAGAGAGTACGATCACGTTAATGGCATTTTTAGAGCTTGCCATGCTCTCCAGCATCCCCTCAGCGTATTTTGTGAATGGAAAAAAATAGGAACAAAAAGATACCCGCGCGATTCAATAATCGACCGGCCTGAAGCTCCCAAAGAATTTCAAGAGCGCGTCTCCTCAAATGGCCGACATCTTGATGATGAGCGCGCCGAGAAGGCTTTCCCGTCCGGGCGAATTGTGTAATTTAATTAAAACGAGTTCGGAGTCTCGTCTCGACGCGCGACGCCTGCTGCTGCACGCGTTGTTATTGAAATATCTGAGAATAGAATAGAACGCGCCGAGTGTGTGCACTCGGTAAATGCGGCCCGCGCGCGAATTTAGCGTCCCGCTAATTTCCCGGGCAAATGTTGACAGACGCGAGAATGAGCCTGGGACTCCGGGTTGTCGCATTTCGCGGATAAACGCAAGCCCGTTTACGTTCGTCCTATCGTCGACGATGACACGAATAATCGCGCACTTCAACTGCGTCCACCTGCTCACGTACCGCGGAATGTGTGCTGAGGTTTCAGGTCACGCGGCTTCGATAAGATGACCCAGTGCAGTCACGGCAAGATTAAAACATATTTATCATTCCGTGGTAAAGAGTATCGAGATATCGCGTATCGTATATGATAGTATAAAGAATCGTTTTTTGAAGTTTGTCTCACGTAAGGTAGATCAGGTTTTGTGACAAATTCAAATTTCAATCAGAGATTTGAATTAAGGTCCGCATTAAGGGAGATAAACATCGTAACGGCGGAAAGAATAGCTCTTTTTCGCGGATTTTTCATCTTTTAAAGTTTACAAAAAGATTTATACACATGCGTGGTTAGGTTTTCTACTGAACATAAATATAATAATAGGTAAAACACGGTAATATATAATAGGTAAAACAAGGCAACACATATTTCTGTAAGTTCTGTATGTACACTGAGGAAAAAAGTATTTAAAAATTAACAAACAATTAACAAAATTAAATTATTAAGCGGATTATTGTTTATTTAAACTGGACAAACAATACTCGATTTAAATAGAATTCTGATTTAAGGGAGATAAACACTATGAAAAAAGCTCTTTTTAGCGAATTTTTTGTGACACCTATGAAGCAGGTAGATAAATAAATGTTTTTGCATTGAATTAGTCATCTTTTAAACTGTTGAAAAATATTTTTCTATTTGATGAAATACATTTTTATCTTGCTATAAAATGTGTCTGTAATAGACTCTGCAAACTCCGTCGATTCTGCTCTTGGAGTCCTTCAAAGTCATCGAAAATAAAAAAACCCAAGATTTTCTTAAAGTATATGAATGTGTGTATAGTTTTAGTTAAACATATGGATTTTTTTACGATTAAAATTTCTTCCCAAAAAAATACTTTTTTTGGGATACTTTTTTTAACGATTTTCGAACATTTTTTTAAACGTGCGCTATTTTGCGAATAATTAAAATATTAAAATTTTCGTACGCTTAATTGAAACTACATTCATATACTTTAAGAAAACCTTGGATTTTTTAAAATTTCAGATGACTTTTAAGGACTCAGAGGACCTTTAATATACAGGGCCTACTACAGACATATTTTATACCAAAATAGAAATGTATTTCATCAAATAGAAAAATATTTTTCAACAGTTCAAAAGATGACTAATTCAATGCAGAAACATTTATTTATCTACCTGTAGCCCTATTCTGTAACTCGTTATTGGAGTTAACGATAACGAAACTGTCGTTAACTCCAATAACGAGTTACAGAATCCCAGCACTGCTTTATGGATGTCACAAAAAATTCGCTAAAAAGAGCTATTTTTTTTTCAGCCTTCACAGTATTTATCTTCCTTAGGACCGATTTTTCCATGACAGTTTAAATTTAGAATAGAGAATTGTTAGAATAGAGTTTAAACTTGAACCCAAGTTTAAACTGTTATTGAAAAATTGCCCCTTATTACTTGAAACTCGTCTCAAGTGAGATACTCAGATTTCAATTCAGAGTTAGATCAGAGGTTTTCTATTGAATCGCAACTACAGATATAAATGTCACGTTTATCCAGGGAGCCCTGCTCCCTGAAGAAGTGAACTGAAATGTTCACGAAACGTCGGAACCAAACACAAAGAATACGCGGTCCAATCCCAGAAAACAAGCAAAGTACTGAACAACACCGCCTAAAATATCTCGCGATATTCTGAAGAATCTTTCCCCCTTTCGTCATCGATAGCGCAGAGTTAATTGGAAGAGAAATAGATCTAAAGAAAAAAAGATCGACCGACGGTCTCTTTTACTCTAACGGTAAAAGTTGGTACTAATGTTAAAAGTTACGCGACAAACACTTACGCAAAGATCGATTTCGGCAGATATTCTTTCTTTCGATCGACCGCAGCACCTGTCGATCACATCCAGCAACGACAGTGGCTGCAACAACAGCAGTCGTAGAGAGAACCAGTGGAAATTCACCGATACGAGTTGGCTGTGAGCAATTTGCCGCGTCAGTATCGACCGGATTATTTACGGACGAGTAATTGAGCGTCGACGGACTTCGGAAACCCGGCCGGCGGATCGGCAGTGCGCGTATCGCGATTGCCTTAAAGATTTGTGCCGGGTTGAATTAAATTGACACGCAATCACGCGTGAGCGTGCGTGTAGATTCGTACGTGTTTGTTCTCGGTGTACAGGGTGTCTGACAATTCACGACACACATCCGCATGTGCAGGTAGAACTCGTTGAACTAAACGTAAAGCTCCTCTACCGTTTCGCAAACTGTCACGTAACATTTGGAGTTGTCGATCGAGGAGAATGATCGCGCGCGATCACGGCAAATGAGCTCTGATTGAGGACGTTTGCCATCGTGTGCTTAAGTCAAACTGAACGAAAAAGTCTTGTTTGCAAATGGCCACATAGATTTTTAAATTGTTAAAGGAGGAACTCTTTAGATAAAAATCAACAATTAAAATAAGGTAAAATAACAGTAAAGAAATAACGATAAAGTTCAGGCACGGAACGTTATAACGCAATAAAAACCAAAATAATATTGGTGATCGTTCTCCAAAAGGTGTGGGAGAAAACATTTTTTTATTTAATCATTGTAATCGTTAAATAAAAAATTTTTTCTCCTACATCTTTTGTAGAACGGTCATACTGAGAAAAAAATTTACTAAATTTCAAAAAACGTTTCTTTGGATAGTACTGTGAAGATATTTGTTTAAATTAAGTAATTATTTTCTAAAATTAAAGAAACAAATTTATACTTAAAACTTCTTTATTTAATTTTAGAAAATAATTACTTAATTTAAACAAATATCTTCACAGTACTATCCAAAGAAACGTTTTTTGAAGTTTAATAAATTTTTTTCTCAGTGCACCAATATTACTTTGATTTTTATTGCACCACTCTTTTAAAATGAATCAGTGAATACACTGAGGGAAAAATTACCTTAAAATCAACAAATATTTCTTTGACGAGTGCCATTAACATATTTACTTAAATCTAAATTCCCTTTATTTAAATCAAATATTGTTTACCTGATTTAAATAAACGATATTTGGTTTAAATCAAGAGAATTTAGATTTAAATAAATATGTTAATGGCACCGATCAAAGAAATATTTGTTGATTTTAAGGTGATTTTTCCCTCAGTGTAATCACTGATATCAGTTATAAGTATAATACTGAGCACTTTCAGTGCTATACTAAAGCCTGATCTACAATATGCTCTTTCTATTTAAATGCTTCCTGCTTCTTTCTTTTTATCTTTTTTTGACTTAAACCTTAAGCTTTAAGCCTAATCTGCAATGTGCTCTTTGTTTCCTGTTTTTTGTTCTCTGTCTTTTAGTTAAAGGCTTAAGGTGTGAGTCAGAAAGAGATAAAGAAAAAGAAACAAGAGACAAATAACACATTGTAGATCAAACTTTAAGCCAGAAAAAAACAGAAGACAAGAAACAGAATGCAAAGAGCATATTGTAGATCAGGCTTTATAGCTGCAAATCAATGTATATTTACTGCTTTCAATAATGATTCACTGATTCACTTTAAGAGAGTATAACATCCTAAACTCTTATTTTGCCCTATTTTAATTGTTGACATAGATTTTGTTATTGTCAAACGTAAGACTCTCGCGTGAGACAATCGCCTTCTCTGATATCCGCTCGAATACAGTGAAATTCACTGAGGAACCTGTATGTGCGAAGGATAATAGTTCCGGGACATCGTGTATCGTTCGTCGCTCCTCGGACGAAAATAGAAACGGCGAGTGGTTTATTCTCGCGACACGACGACATACGGCAGGCGGTTGGCCATTCTTCTCCTACAAATACCGGGTCTTTAGCGGCACGTAGTTAACGAGAACGTGTCCAAAATCAGATAACACGAGAAAAATTGCTCGGACAAATAAGTGCGCGATCGGCAATGGTAATTAAAATGTTAAACAAGAATGCGCCTGTGACGCAGAGAAGCCGACGTAGCGTTAAATTCGACGGCAAAGTCGAGTCATTATCAATCGAGACTTCCGATTCCTACTCATCCTTGTCAGCGAGCCATCGGCTTTGCATATTTGCAGGGTCATCGATAAAAAAGAAAAAGAGATAAATTGGTGCACGTAAAACTGACATTTCATTGCCTTGCAATTAATAGCAATGTCGTCGTGATAAGATAAAACGAAAGTGTTCGCGAGGTGCCTAGCCGGTTTCTTGTTTTTATTATTGTCTACAGATTATTGTTTCAATTGATAATTGAAAGAAAGGAGATGAATTCTTCTCCGTTTCGAGATATGTGAAAGAAAATGCAAGAGCATCAATTAGTACGATTTCTGAGGTGCCGAACGTGATCAAATTTCACGATGAACCGATCGAAACGATCTCAAGGCCTTATCTAGGGCCACCCTGAAGGCCTTAAAATCATGCCTAACTTTGATGATTTTTTGTGAATAAATAAATTGTTTTATTAAAAATCTGTTGAAAGAACTTTATTATACATATGTTAAAGTATATCAAATAATTTTTCTTTTTTTTTTTACGTATAAAATGGCGGCGTACGGACTCCACTGCGAAACTATTTTTCATTCTCCGTGCAAAACGGTGTGCAAAATTCCAGAAAAGTGGCTGACTTTAGAGCAAAATTAAAAAAAGTATTATCATCTACATCCCAAAGACTCTTGAAGTACGTAAGGGTTTTGCAGAATATTGATTTTTTTTTTTAAATGGTGGACATTTTTACAAAATTTGTCATTTTGACCGAGAAAATTTCGTACAAAAATGTTAATTGCAAAAAGAGGTTTCAATATTTTGCAAAACCCTTACGTAATTCAAGAGTCTTTGGCATGTAGATGATAATACTTTACTTAATTTTGCTCTAGGATCAGCCATTTTTCCGGAATCTTGTACACCGTTGTGCACGGAGAATGAAAAATAGTTTCGCAGTGGAGTTCATCATTTTGTACATAAAAAAAAAGAAAAATTATTTGGTACACTTTAACATATATATAATAAAGTTCTTTCAACAGATTTTTTTAATAAAACAATTTATTTACTCACAAAAAATCATCAAAAATAGGCATGATTTTAAAGCCTTCAGGGTGACATAAGGACTTAAGGCTCCTTGTATCTCGCCGTGGCCATGTTGAATTTATGACGTCAGAAGCGAGGAACGACATATCGATGAAAATCGCGTGCTATTTCTAAATAAAGATAAATATGAGAGAACACTTGACACTGCTTGAGCAAACTTGTAAAATTGTCCCAAAGATACTCTTTTCCTCTGATAATTAACGAATAGTCGCGTGATAAATGGTGAAATGAAGCGTGCAGACAAAACAGACTCATTTCTCATCACTTCACCATTTATTATACGACCATTTATTGATCATCAGGGAAAAGAGGTAGCCATCGCACTTTTACAAGTCTGCTCAAGCGATCTCAAATGCTCTTTCCTCCATATTTATCTTTATTCAGAAATGGCACGCAACTTTCGTCAGCGTGTCATTCCCCGCTTCTAACGTCACAAATCCAATATGGCTGGCGAGATACAAGGAACCTGAAGAAGCAGGTTCAAACGATAGCGTGATAAGTGATTACGTAACACAATGTTGCCGAACATTAATGAAATAACACAAAATTAATCAATTTGCGGCAGCGCACACTCAATTAAATCGAAGTAAATTAAACGTTTAATGCTCTTTGACAGGCACATTTCGTAGTGCTGTCTCTTGAAACATTTTTTTCCCACCGTTCTCGACCTTTCTGTCCGGTGTCAAATTTTAATTACCGTTTCTATTCAACCGGGGAGGAGCGTAAACTGACGCGACGTGTCCGAATTGTATATACTCGACCGTCCGCGTATACACACAGTTTATCCCTATGAATTTTCTCTCCATTCTTTCTCTGCCGTCGCTGATTAGCCGAACGACGAGTGCGCGTGCGCCATTAGCCGTCATCAATTAATCGCGCTGACCAATCTCGTTAACGCAGCGCGCAAATAACGCGACAAAAAGTATAGAAATTAACATGTGCACGTCGGAGTCACGACGGAGCGTGGTGGGGCCTCGTTATCGCCCGTTACGAGACAAATACGCCAAATGAAATAGCGGAAAGCGCATGTTCCCAAAGCGGGGTAACTACATATACCCGGTGTCTCGTTGATCGGCAAGCAAATTTTCCGTTGATCTAGCAAAATCTTTTCGTTATTATATGGACACGCGGGGAAAAATAATTTTGCTCTTTTAATAAAATCGTCGTTGCTACTGCACATTCGTAATGACATCAAAAAACTTTAGTTGACGTAACTAATTTTACAAATTATTCGTTATCAGAGCAGAATTAGTTTCGTTGCCAGGATAGAACAAATTTGTTGAGTGTATTTATCCAAAGAATCACGTTAACTCATTAAGGCCCAAGAGAAAATCGCTAAGGATAGGCTTCAAAAACCATCTAAATTAGGGAAAAACGTCGAAATTTGTTAAAAAGTGAAAAAAAAATTGTGTTGGATTTCAAAATTCAATGTGGCGGACCAATATGTCGGCCCGAAAATTTGAAATTTTGACCTATTTGAGTGGAAATCCATATAGGGGGGCTTTTGGGTTCGCTGAGAATAAATATGCACATATTTTTTCAAAATTTTTCAAAACATTTTCATTGGAATAAATCAAAATTAAAAATTTTTGGCCGCCATATTGATTTTTAAAGTCAAAAAACTATTTTTCTTCGATAGTCTGCTAAAGTATGTTTTGCCCCAAAACAAACATCTTTGAAAGGTAGCTTATAATTTGGTTGGATTGTTCGCCAAATAACAAAACTATGTCAAATTTTCGCATTTTTGGACGGCCATATTGAATCCGCCATTACGAATTTTACTCCTATTTCCCAGACAATATTTACAAAATATTTTAGAAATAGATATTAAATAATTTATAAATATTCTAATGTCCAAGATTTTCAGGTACGAAAAAGATTATGATAAATATTTAAAAATATTTATCATAAATCTTTTATAAATTATAATCTTTTTCATAAAAGTATTTATGAAAAATGTTTTTCATAAATATTTTTAAATATTTATTACAATTCTTTTTATACCTGAAAATCTCGAACAATTTGAATATTTATAAAATATTTAATATCTATATTTCTAAAATAATTTTTAAATATTGTGTGCTGTCTGCGTGGAAAATTTATTTGTGGAATATACATAAATTTTGTTTCTGTGAGTAAATATTACATTCTGCAAATGAATTTTCAAGAATTTTTTCTGAATATATACCTTGAAAGTTGAAATATTTGTATTTAAAGATCAACATAATTCCTGCAAATATCCTGCAAGTATTGCGTATTTCAAGTTAAAGTTACGTTAACGAGCTGATATGTGCGATCTAATTAAACTTCCGCAGTATGAGAAACTCGCTACGACTGCCTTTCAATAGAAATAATTTCCTATCTTTGAGCAACAATTTACTTTGAAGAGCTCGATTTTTCCGTTTTTCTGCAGGTCGCATTTTTCTTTCCCGTGCCAACTTTCTACATGACATCGACCCACTCTACAAAATAGCCTACGAAGAATATTGAATTGCCTACTCAGTGAAATTAAAATCGCTTTCATCGCGCGACCTTGACCGTCGACTCTCGCGTATAGTAAGTAGTCAACATCGATACACCGACGTGTCGACGTAACGACTTGCGAAACGTACGCGCCGCGATGCGTGACCGTTGCGCCTCGCAAAAGCTTCTTTTTTCTTTTTCTTTCGTTGTTGACTCTCGATAATGAAAGAAATTAAAAGCTCAAGCGTGTAGAATGCTAATTCATCACGCTTAATTAAGCAACGAGCTTCTCCATTTCGACTGGGATAAAAGTAGAATAAAACGATACGATTAATTTAAACGGTTAAATGTAACGGTGCTGAGTCAACACGCGTGATACACCCACAAAAAGGCTGATCATAGATGCGAAATAAACATTAGTTTCTGTTTACCGTTTTGTGGGATTTTTTAAATTACTGTACATCCATCTGTTTCCTACAATAGCGTTGAGCATTAATCGATTAAAAGTTTATTTGACTAAAAAGTCGGCAAATTAATATACATATATACAGTCACGCATAATTTAATCAACTGATAAAATTAATTATTAATCAGTGTATAATCAGTCAAATCAAAGTTTGATTAATAATTAATTTCATCAATCGATTTAATTCATTCGTGATTATATACATGACAATTGATTAACTTTGATTAACGATGTGCCGATTTTATTTTAGTCAACCAAGATTCTAATCGATTAATTCTCAATACTGTCCTGCAAGTATTGCGTATTTTTAATTAAACTTGCGTTAACGAGCTGATATTTATGTGCAATCTAATTAAACTTGCGCGATATGAGAAACTTGTTACGATTGCCTTTCAATAATAATAATTCCCATTGGGCAACAATTTGCTCTGAAGAGCTCGATTTTTCCGTTTTTCTGCGGCTCGCATTCATCGACCGGGCCTCACACACACACACATATTCACAGACATGTCAGAGATTATCAATCAACGTAATCATTAGTCGTAATTATTCACCTAAGCAGACGAGAAAACTCGTGTTTCGCGGATATTTGTGTTGCCAGTTCACGAGTTATCACCTCGCGTTTGAGTAATGTTCAAAGCAAGGCCGGGACAATGCTGAAAACAGCCGGTCAAAAGTGTTTTGTCTAATAAACAAGTGCTCAATCATTACGTAAACGCCATTTGACGGAGCCGAGACACCGCGACGCACGTTTATATTAGGTTTGTTCGAGTTGCTTGTACTATTCACATTTTTACACCTAATGCCTGTTGCACACTAATGCACCCCAAACAACACAAGTCTTCCAAAATACGTCCTGAAAATATTCTGATGACGTCCCTCCGTCCTAAAAGCGTGTTCAGAACGTATTTTGGAAAAGAAGGGTATGACTTTTAAGCGATTTGGGGACCGCTAGGTGAACGCAAATTTCCTATTTTTTCCCGTAGAATTAAAAAATTGACTTTAAAATTACGCCAATTAAAGGGAAAAATAGTTATAGACATTTAAACGTTGATTTTCCCAGAAAATCATGCATTTTCCAACACTGCCATTTTAATATCTTAAATGCCATCTTAAATAGTTTTGACCTTTTTAGAGCTGCTAAATCTCACGTTACATAGGAGACTTATTTTCTTAAAGCTTGATAATGATATGAGAATATACTCTAAGCAGCAGAGAAATAGCAGCAATCAATTAAAAAAGTATTAACATTCAAAATACGTGATTTTGTAATCCAACATTTTCAAGATTATAAAGGCATTAGTAAATGAAAAATTCTGATGTTTTATTTATTCTTTTACTTTTAATATTTTTAATATTTTAATATTTTTTTAATTAACTGCTGCTTTTTCTCTGCTGCTTAGAGTATATTCTCATATCATTATCAAGTTTTGAGAAAATAAGTCTCCTATGTAACATGAGATTTAGCACCTCTAAAAAGATCAAAATTTAAGATAGCAGTGTTGGAAAATGCATGATTTTCAGGGAAAATCGTTTAAATGTCTATAACTATTTTTCCCTTTACTCGGCGTAATTTTAAGGTCGATATTTTAATTCTACGGGAAAAAATATGAAGGAAAAAATAGGAAATTTGTGTTCACCTAGCGGCTCCCAAATCGCCTAAAAGTCATACTCTCCTTTGTGTTGTTTGGGGTGGACTAGTGTGCAGCGGGCATTAGGTATAAAAGTGTGGGTAGTACAAGCAACCGAACAAACCTATGGTTTCCCAGCCACCGGGTACATAGCAGCACCAATTCGATTTTATTGACGCGCGCGTGCTCGCGAACGCTCACGCGACGCGCCTCTCGTCTCGTGCACGTGACTACCACGTGGTGCGAGCATGTGCTGCATCCGCGCAGCCAAACAAAAATGCCGCACGTTGCTCGCGGTTTCGCGCGAAACACCGCGCGAACGAGGGGTTGTTGGAGTGCTGGACACGTGTTGCGTGTAAATATCGCTTTGGCACGCGCGCACAGCTGCACGCAGCGGGTCCAAATCGATTTTAGCCGGCCAAAAATGAGCAAAGAAAAATTCTTCATTCCTGTCAAATATACACTGAGAGAAGAATTTAGTAAATATTATCAAAATTTGGTTACTATTACTAAATGATAGACGTAAATATAGCGGGCCAAAGCTATGGCAATACTTATTAATTAATTTAGTTCTGTAAAATAAATTATTTATTTGACAGAAGTAAAATTTATTTGCTTCCAGAATATATTTGGTAAATAAAA
>NW_022639480.1:304813-354680 GCF_010583005.1 Odontomachus brunneus
TTTTGATAGGTTCAACCAATTATCTGTAATAATAGATATTGAAACGATATAATAGCTGCAAATGAATGAATTTTTCGTTGTGCTGCAACAAAACATACTTATACTGGTAACAAAATAGAACTCGTATCTACTGAATTTTTTATTATATGGGATATAACGATTTCATAACAATTATCAAATATCTGTTCATAACTAATATATTTCATATTAAATATTTAACATTAAGTAACTATTACTGAATTATTTAATTGTTGTTACTGTAAATGCAATTACGTCATACTCCTGATCTATTAAATATTTGATAATTATTATCATATTTAGTATTAGTTACTAAGGATTCAATGAGTTTCTGTAACTAAATGCAGTTTGTTATTGTTACCAGTCTTTTCTCTCAGTGTGTGTTTTTCTTGCTTCTTAATAGATAAACGAATAAAGTACAAGTTTTTGAAATAAAATATGCCATTGTGTTTGAGAGAAATATTTGCTATCGAGCTCTTGCAGATCGAAATTCGAGGTTACACGGGGTTATAGTCGATTTTGCAACTGTGCGTCATGCAACCAGCCAGAGACACGACTTTTTTCAAATTACACGGGAAAAAAGGTTTGGTTGAATTAACCAAATATCTCGAATATGAACGATCCAGAAATTCCGATTGAAGTAACTCGAATTCTGTTTAAGTTAACACGATTTTTGATTGACTTAAACAGAATTCGGATTACTGCAATTTTTTGGAGACGCAACACGTCTTTACTTTTGAAAAGACTGCGAGAAGGAGAGAGAATAAATTCAAAATCAATGTTCCTTAAACTACAGACTTCACTCTTTAAAATAAAAAAAAAAAATATTTCAAATACGATAACGTTTCGCAGTATTATGCTCATTTAAAATTGTACGAAATTTCGACACGAATTTACCTATGCGATAATTTTGCCGACGAGTGTATATAAGAAGATTCTACTAAGTATAAGATTACATTGTTTTGAAGATGTAATTATATAAACATATATAATAAAACTGCAGCTAAAAACTTGCGAATGTTATCGTTCCTGAAAAGCCGCGAGCCGCAATAACGTACGTCTCACACAAACCAGAGCAATTTTTCACGTTTATCTTAACCAGTTGACAGTGTGTCACCAGAGATTTATTGACAGCAAGCGTGTTAACACGCCGACACATCTGCTTTTGCGGTTCGCGTGCACGCGTTCGCGATGTTCGCCGCGGGAGTCGCGATGCCATCGCGAACGGATTAAGGAATCGCGCGCGCGCTCAAATCACTATCGTTCAACGACCGGTTCGAGCCTTTGCAAATGTTGCACAAGCACCTAGTTAATTCTACTCGCGAGAGGAATGCGACTCGAAACTCGCGGCGAGCAAGAAGGTATCGCGGCCATACGCGAATACGCTCGGTTCATGAAGCCGAGATAAGAGAAACTGTAGCTATCGGCCTTGACATTTCGTTCACGTCGAAGGTTCTCTGCAGATTTACCGCTACATTAAAGACACGTATGCGTAACGTCACGCTTCACAAATCAACCGTGTGCAGTAATCATCGTTCTCGCGATTAACCGCGAAACAAATAATCGCGTCGTGTCATTGACCTTTCGAAATGCCGAAACGAGAGAACGTTCCTTGCCTCTCTTTACTTTGTTCCCTCGCTATTTTCCGACTAATTATGCGATCATGTAATTGAAGACTGCGCGTCTTCAATGTGGATGACGAAGAACAGATGTGTTAGAAACGGCTCTCTATTGGTGTTACGAGCAGTAACTTCTCTCAAGCGCAATCGATTGCATTCTGATCACTCTGTATCGAGCATTTTGATCTTTCCGAAGTATCAAGATCAAAGCATGTTCTTTTTCTCGTTTTATTTTGTTCCCTCGCTATTTTCAGGTTAATTATACGGTCGAAGACTGCGTGTCTTCAGTGGGATGATAAAAAACAGATGTGTTTGAGATGGCTCCGTGTTGGTGTTACGAGCGTTAACACCTCTCAAGCGGAATCGATTACACCTCGGAAGGTCGCGCCGTATCGATTACGCCGCGTGCACTTGCGATTTCGTCAACAAAACAGGAAAAAAACGAATAAAACCGAAATAATAAGATATGATAAAAAGTAAAAAATTGATAATGCATACAAAACATTTCTGTTCGATATCGCTCATTTCAACGCGATATCAACAATGAGCCACAAATATATATTTTGGCAGGAGGCCAAGGAGTGAATTCGTCGAAGCGTCGCGGCTGCAATTCCGCGATTCGACTTTTGTAATTCGACGCCTTACCTCGATCAGGAGTCGTCGGTGTGCGCGCTCGTGATTAACGTCGTTCTCGTCCTCGTCGTCGTCGTCGTCGTCGTCCTCATTCTCGTCGCCGCGTTGTGTGTTATCCTTTATCCGGTAATGTTCGAGGACCTCCGAATGCCGCACGACGACGATCAGCCACCTTCTTCGCGCTGCGACATCGCCAGCCTGTTTCCGGTAACTACTGCGCGATAACTACGGAATGATCCGGGCACGTGAGATATTCCCTGTCCAAACAGAAAACATAACAATATCAGCGCGAAGGTACTCGACGATTACGCGCGACGTTCTCGAGAACTTCGCTCTTAATGTTGCACAAAAGGACGTATTCGAAAGCATGATAACGTCGCCGTGAGCAAATTTTTCGAGTGTTTCCAAAACGCAGTATCCGCGGAGATGGTCGTGAAACACTAAGCGAAAACGTTCGACTAAAAATACGCACGTAGAATCGCAGTTTTGAAATTCAATATGTCGATCGAGTGTTTCTCGCTTAGGTTAAGTTAGGTTAGGTTAAGTTTACGTTGGGCGTAAAGAATATTCACCGGGCATCGCACCTGACGACGTCCGCGGGTGTCTATCGAATCAAGTCGTTTCGGATTCTTAAATTGCCGAGTGTCGTGTGTACAACGTAATAAATTGTACATTGTGCCGTATCGAATCTTCCTCCCGAGAAAGCAAGAATGAAGGCACGCGGTTGACGCGGGCAGAACAGCGACTTGTGTCGCCCTCGGCAGGCGACGATGTGTACTGCAACGGAAGAAAATTGCACGATCGATAAAGTAGACATCTTACCATCCTTCCGCTCTTTCGCGGTTTTACTCGAAAAATGCGCGTAAATTAAAATATTCTTGTGTAATTATTCTGATATAAAACACGATAAAAATATGAATGGAACATCTGTAGAGCGAATTCTACCTATCAATATGATGAAAACAAACTGAATATACTATGAGGAAAAGTATCTAAGAAATAAAAAATATCTAATGATATCTAAAATATCTCTAAAATATTTCTAAAATATCTATGAGAAAAGTATCTAAGAAATAAAAAATATTTATTCACACTAAGTACTGATAATATACTCTGATGGAAATGTTTTACTGAAAATCTCCCTCAAATGATCCCTTTTCACTAAAATTCATTTAAATTTTTTAAGATTAATTAAAATTAATTAAAATTATGAAAAACTCACTAAGATTCATTAAAATTTGTAAAATTCATTAAGATTTATTAAAATTCATACAATTAATTTTATTGTTATCTAACAATAAAATATATTTTACGAATTTTAATGAATTTTAATTAATCTTGAAATATTTTAATGAATTTTATGAATGTAATGAATTTTAACAAAAAGGAGTCAATTGAAAGAGATTTTCAGAGTAAAATATTTCCATCAGAGTATTTACTTTTAAAATAATATAAAACATTTATCAGATAAGAAAATATACATTTTCTTAAAGCCTTAGCTTTTCGTAAAAACAACTGTTTCTGTTTCAATAAAAAAATTTAATAAATATGTTTTTTAATACTCATCGAATAAATAATTCTTATCTTTAGATATTTCTTTCTCAAAGCGTAAAATATATATACGAAAAATCGTCCCTCTCGAATAACACAATTGAGTTGTAGGCCAATATTTATAGTCGCATCGCATATATAAGGCCGTCTTAAGTTCATCTTTAAATGCTTCATGATCAAATAAATATTTTGTATTGAAAATGTATGAATTTGAGACAATTTTAAATATAAAACCCGACTATAAATACTACCGTCCATGAGAGAATCGCTTAATTAATTAATTTACTGAAGCTACTGCGCAGCGCGATGTCTGGCTGGTACAACGCATTCAAAACAAATTTGTTGCAATTGTTTCTGGAACACGCGCCGCACCTTTTAATAGAAAAGTGTGTCACGTTTCTCCTGACACACGTGTCACCGTGTTACGGAGGCGCAATAAGCCGCGCACATGTGACACGTGTCTATATCAAAGGCTTCGATCAACTAGTGTTGCTCGATAATTGGATTAAAATCATACTAGGAGATTAACTTTTAAGGCCAAAACAGGCCGAGGAGAGTCGCGACATGGTCACTCGTTATTGAAACGTACGTCGCGAATGATGGATTTTACTCACATAAGAGTGCACCAGATTCTATCGTCGATCTTAGAGCCGCTCGATTCCGAAATGACAGCCGACGATAATAACGTAACTGCGGACGAAGACGAGCGCGTGTAATCTGAAATTGTTGACTCTAATCAAATTGTCAAGTATTGCTTGAAGCTTTGCTTAATGATCCATATCCTGATACCTTTTAAGACTGAAACGTCATCTCACGAGCTGAGTGAACCGTCAGTGCCGTCAAACGAACGTTTTCGACCGGGTTGCGAGCGATCCTCTGATTTTCTGAAAGAATCAACACGTGAGGAAATTCAGCAAAGTTCCCGTAACACAACTATCACAGCGGATTGCGTTAAGATTCAGTGTAATCGAATATGTGAGCGGAAAAAATTATAAGATGAAGTGTTTTAAACATTGCCTCGTGACGTCGCTCGACGAATCGCGAGGTCGTGAATCGAACACGCTGGATACTTTCAGAGATATTAAGTGCAGTGAGTCGCAGACAATGAAAATTCGCGTAAGTTTTTGAAGGAAAAAGAGAAGATGAGCCGAAATATCAATTCCCGGACACGCACCTAACCCTGAATATTCGTAATGTTTTGATCTTTAAATATGAAAATTTGAACTTTCAGCATAGAATATATAGAATATATAATATTATATAATATTATATTATAATATTATAGACAGAAATTCCTATATTTATAATAGAACAGAGTGTACTTTATATAATATTACTTTATAAAATATAATATTATATAATATTATATAATATTATAATATAATATTATATTATATAACATCCTATGAATGTGCATATAGAATAGTTACCAAATTTAGGTTAATCATATTGATTTTGCTTTTATAAGCAAAATTGCTTTTATTTGCAATTATAAAGGAATAATTTAAGTATTTTATTTTTGTAGATACATATCATTTACTATAAGCTATAATAAATGTACCCATACAGCACAGATCTTGCAGCAATATTACAGCAACATTGCGGCAACACTGCTGCAACTTTTAACATTGCTGCAACGTTGCAGCAATGTTAAAAGTTGCAGCAGTGTTGCCGCAATGTTGCTGTAATATTGCTGCAAGATCTGTGCTGTATGGGTATATTACAATGTGAAATACTATGAAAATGAAATGAATATTAGAAAAATTTTATAGTTACATAAATGATCTACATATGCACAAAGATAAATCTTACTAATATTCCAAGTACATTCTGTTATATTATAAATATAGGAATCTTTGTCTATAATATTATGCGTATACTCATAAAATATAATATCTGGATCTATATATATAAAATGTATACATAGTATGTATAGAATATATGGATTTTTTACAGTGCCCACACCAATCGCTAAGTATTGAAATGAAATTTTTTAATATGAACAAGTAAACGAGTTATTAATTAATTAAGGTAAAGCGAAGACTTACAGTAAAGATCAAAACAAAAAGAATGTTCAGGATTAGGCACATGTTTAGGGGCCAATTAGTCCAACTTCTTAGTAACAGTTAAATCATGTATCTGTCTTGATTTTTTTTTTAATTAGACAAAGACAAACTATATGATTTAACTATTAGGCAGCTTACCAAGAAATTGGAACAATAAACCCTAGATATTGATATTTTTATATTGTGTTTCCTTGCAGAGGAGGGGGGGAAAAACCACAAGACAAATCGCGCGCGAAAAGAGAAAGTCAACGCGCGTGGTTCACTTTCTGTCTCTCTCTGTTCGCAGCGCGACAAGAATGACAACGCGATACCTAGTGACTCGGGAGATGTTTCCGACGACCACAACGGCAATTACTACGCCGATTGCGACAGCTCAGTGTGGATGAGAAGCTGCGAACAGGAGGTGATCGAGCCCCTTGCTGGCAAGCTCGCCGGCAACATCCCCGAGTGGCTGAAGGGCACCCTCCTGCGAAACGGCCCGGGCAATCTGAAAGTAGGCGAATACACCTTTCAGCATCTGTTCGACAGCTCCGCCCTGGTGCACAGGTGTGTCGCGACAGCGCGGAAATACGAAAGCACACGAGAAGTCCGTCAACAACTTACCGGTCCGCGTAAATTCGCAGGTTCGGGATTGCGGACGGCAAGGTGACTTACCAGCGTCGTTTCGTTCAAACGGAGGTATACAAGAAAAACATGGCCGCTCAGAGGATAGTAGTTACCGAATTCGGCACCAGAGCCACTCCAGATCCCTGCCAGAGTATCTTCCACAGGTAATGAAGCGACGACTCGAGCTCCCGCGATATCGACGTCTGGAAACTTGACGCGATCGCGTCGGTATGCAGCGATAGACACTCCGGTTCGCGAGCAGCACAGGAGAGGATACGCACACACTCACGCGACCGTGTTCGTGAGTCTCACGTGTTGATGTTTGCTGCTCGCGTACCAAACTTTCACTGTCAGTGTATACAAACAACTGAGGCCGCGATCCGTTACGCGTTAATCTGTATTGTTTTTCCCAGTCTCCCCTTGTCTCTCCTTGTCTCTCCCTGCCTCTCCCTGCCTCTCTCTGCCTCTCCTGTCTCTTCCTGTCTCGCCCTATTTTCCCTGTCTCTCTCTGTCTCTCCCTGTCTTTCCTCGTTTCTCCCTGTCTCTCCCTGTCTCTCCCTGTCTCTCCTTGTCTCTCCTTGTCTCTGCCTATCTCTCCCCATCTCTCCCCGTTTCTCCCTGTCCCTCCCTCTTATAATTCTCGAATGGCGATCGATTCGCTTGATCAATATCGATACATAGGTCAAATAATCCGTGTTGATAACTCGGTTATCATCAGTCCCGGCCTAACCGCCGTCACGACAAGACGTGTTCGAACAAGTTTGGACCTTGTGATTTTTTTGGAACGTGCCTTGAAATTTTCCAAGACTTTACTCTCGAAATATATCATTAATCGGAAAAATGGCGTTGGGGCATAACTCTTAGAGAGGCCTGAAGCCAAATATTGAAGTTGAAGTTGAACTCAGTTATCGAATTATCGCGCACGCGAGACTATCGAAACTTGATCGATTGTGAGTTGTTCAATCGGTATGAAGTGGCGCCTCAATATTCGATATAGCAAGTTGTAATTGAAAGATTATTTTCTTTTTTCTTTTTTCTTTTATATAACGACAATCTTTCATATCTACCAGCGCGCAATTGGTCAAAGGATTCCTAACCCCAGACCAGAGAAAGAGGAAGTAATTAAAAGATTATACATATTTGCTCGACGCAAATCTGTTGCAAAGTCTCAGATCTGTTTAAAACACATTTGAAATTCTGACAGATCAGATAGAACAAAAATCATGATAACGTCAAAATTACTAAAAAAAACTCACTTTTCAATCACGATTTGATCATTTCCTCGTCATTTTTACCACATCATCGTGATTTTCTGTTTTATTTGGGAGATTCGGTATTTAAAAATCAAGAATATTAAATGAAAAAAATTTAAATCAAAAAGATCAATAAAGTATCGTTGTTTAAAAGAAGATTCAGATAATCCAAACAGCAAAAATTTCTACAGGAAATCCTAAAGACGTTCTGAGAACGTCCCCAGGATATCCCCTGAAGATCTTATGTTGTCTGGGAAATGTTATACTCGACTTTATATTCAAATAGTCTTTACGCACTTTGATGTAATTTCGATTTCAGGATAGCCGCGGTATTTAATCCCGGAGAGAATCTCTCGGACAACACCATGATCTCGGTATACCCTTTCGGTGATGAATATTACACGTTCACAGAAGCGCCGGTCATGCACAGAATCGATCCGAAGACTCTGGAAACCACGAGCAGGGTAAACATTTAAACTGTTCCGGGTGAAGTCACTCCTGAGGTTAAATTGTTACTGAATGAAATCGATGTCTTCCAGCGCACTATACTCGATATAAATACCTGTCTGTAGACGTGTCGTTCGTAGAATAATCTGTCTTCACGTTGTATCCGCAGGTAGACGTGTCCAAATACGTAAATATCGTGAATCACACGTCGCATCCTCACGTCATGGCCGACGGTACGGTCTACAACGTAGGACTAAGCGTGACGCCGCTCGGACCTAGATACAACGTCGTGTGTTTTTATCCTAGTCGTGTGATCGTTGGTAAGACACTTCTTGCGAAGGGCAAAAAATCACGATAACGTCAAGGTGACGAGAAAATAGAATCGTGACTGAAAAGTGATCCTTTCAATCATTTTCTTATAATTTTAACGTCATCATGATTTCCAGCTCTGAAAAAATTCGGAGAAGTCCGAATTGTAAATATTTATCAATATTATTACTTTTATCATTATGCTGCTATTGCAGACGAATCCGGCGAGGAGAAGGAGCTCTCCATGTTCGATCAAGCGACGATCGTTGCCAGCATGCCGTGCAGGTGGATGCTGAATCCTTCATACATGCACACCTTCGGCATCACCGAGAACTACTTCATAATCGTGGAACAACCGTTGGCCATCTCCATGGTCTCGATGATGGTCACGCACCTTAAACAAGAGCCGATGTTCAACAGCTTCAAATGGCACGAAGATGAAAATGTGAGATCAAACTGAGACCAAATCATTAGTAATTACCTCGTAATAATACATTTTAACACATTGTTATTCCTATCGTCAGACGCTCATCCATGTGATGTCGAGGGAAACCGGCCAGACGGTGAGGACGTTCGTCGCGGAAACGTTTTTCTTCCTTCACATCATCAACCAGTTCGAGACTCGCGATAGGGAGTATGTCGTTCTGGACATATGTTGTTATCGAGACCCGAAGATGTTGGAGTGCATGTACATCGACTCGATGAAAGTATGCAATCACTCGCTGAAAATCACAGATGCTGCATTTGAGCGAATATTACTTGTTTCAAATATTTTATAAATTTGCGTCTCCGCAAATCTATCATAAGTCTCAGATTTCTTTAAAACACATTTGAAATCCTGCCCGGTCAGAACCACATGTTGATTCAAGGTTGATTCGACGTCGATGAAGGTTGAATCAAGATTAATTCGACGGCTCATCGATCATTTCGACGTCGAATCTACCTTGAATCAACGTTATGGTTCTGACTGGATTGATAGATCAGACAGAAATCACGATAACGTCAAAATTATTAAAAAAAACTTACTTTTCAATTACGATTTGATCATTTCCTCATCATTTTGACCGCATCATCGATCATTTCGACGTCGAATCAACGTTATGGTTCTGACTGGGCTGATAGATCAGACAGATCACAATAATGTCAAAATTATTAAAAAAACTCACTTTTCAATTACGATTTGATCATTTTCTCATCATTTTGACCGCATTATCGTGATTTTCTGTTTTATTTGGGAGATTCAGTATTTAAAAATCAAGAATATTAAATGAAACAAAAATTTAAATCGAAAAGATCAGTAAAGTATCGTCGCTTAAAAGAAGAAAAATAAACCAAATTGCTTTTCTTGATCGACGTTACGTGACGTTGATTCTTCTTGTTTGTTTCAGAACATGCACGAGAATCCCGATTACGCGAGCATGTTTCGCGGTAGGCCGTTGCGTTTCGTGCTCCCGATGAAGCAGCCGTGTGCTAACACACCGCCGGAGTGCAATCTCGTCACGATCAAAACGGTACATCAGAGCCAAGAGCTGTTTCGGAACGTTGACGACAAGTCGCTCGGTCACGATTCGGATAAAATGGACTTTGAAATCGTCAGCGACTCGGACGTCGTCGTTTCTAACGTGGACGATGTGAAACGCAAATGGGACGAGCACAGGAACGCTCTGCGGAGAAAGCCGGCTGCTCACTTGCTTCCCGACGGCAGGATTTTCGTCAAGCCGGAATTACTCTGCGACTTGGGCTGCGAGACGCCGCGTATAAACGCCGATTTCTGTGTCGGTAGAGAGTATCGATACTTCTACGCGATCTCGAGCGACGTAGACTTGGTTAATCCAGCGAAGGTCGGTATCCTGATAGAAAAAAATTTGCTTTTTAAAGTACAGTCAATGTGTTCTCCACTGAAACGTGCTGTTACTTGTAACTGTGTGTGCAGTTATAAGTATAGCACTACAACCGCAATAAAATCTCGCTGAAAGAATCTACTGACAGTAGCGACTGTTCCTATTATTTTGACGCAGTTTGCAAACAGTGAAGCCGTAATTCCATCGCAAAAAACGCAGAAAGTTGCATTTGATGCAGCATGTAGCGCATTTGTAGTGTACAGTTTTACAGTGGAATCTTTCTTTCACTGATTAGTAAAATATAAAAGATGAAACAGTGAAATAGAAATGTTTCCACTAAAAATAAAATAAATTAAAGAAACTGTCTTTTTCACTGCAGCTTATTAAAGTCGATACGTACCGGAAGACCAGGAAAGTATGGCAGGAGAAGGATGTTTTTCCCAGCGAACCCATCTTCGTAGCGAATCCTTACGCGAAGGTAATGAGTTGCATTTATACTGAAGAACGAAGGAACTTGAAGTACTTCATTGTTTCGTCCTTCTGTCCAGGATGAAGACGATGGTGTCATCGTGAGCTCGCTTGTCTGGGGACAGAACGAGAGTCGAGTCGGTCTGCTGATCTTGGACGCTGCGACGTTTACGGAAATCGCGAGAGCTACCTTCGATTCACCGGGACCTGCGCCCAAATGTTTGCACGGCTGGTTTACTCTTGATAAATAGCTGAGCGCGGCAGGAATTGTTAAATATAGTTTCATGTTCGATTGAAATGGTGGAAAGGGTGGTTGGTTTGATTTCTTCGCAGAGAAGACTGAATTCACTTACAAAGTCTTACGAATCTTTCGGAATTTAATAGATACATCGAAGTGAGCAATTACTTCTCCATTGGCACTTTTGAAACTCAGCCTCTTTTTAACCCTTTCGTATCTGTCGTTGTCCTGAGGACAACAATACGTACTTCAAATCGATCCAGACGTCAAACTAATCGCTACTTTTCGCCGTCAAACTGTCAAATGTTGCTGGCAACTCTGTCTCTCATGACTGTAGACGGGATTTTTATTTTACGTTTACGGTTAAGGTGAGCTAAATATATATGTGACCCGACTACGACTTATATACAAATATATTTATGTATACAAAATACAGTACCTGTGTAGAGATTAATTTAGAATAAAGTGACGTGCGCATAATTGATCCTTATTTCATTACATATTTCCCGATAAAAAATATTATCAACAAACTACTAAATATCTTTTAATTTTGTACATCTTTTAATAGCCAATTTTTTCTTATTGATCGTGTTGTTCAAGCAAACATGGTGAACCAATACTATCGAAATTGCTTGTGAAAGGAACCAGTTAAAAATCATGAAATGACATTACTCTATAACTTAATATTTTACGTGATTGTTAGCAAAAAAGATGTTAACAAAATGGTATTTACTGGAAAAATACACATAAAATCAACATTTCAACATACTAATAATATATACTAATAATATAACATCCCGGATAGCAATTCAAAAAGAATTCAGTCGTATGTCACCAGTTCTGAATTCATTTTTAGATGCAAAAAGAATTTTTTTCACTGAACTGAACTCTGAAGAATTCTTTTAATCTGAAAATGAATTCAGAATTGGTGACATACGATTAAATTCTTTTTGAATTCTTTTTTAATTCTCTGTGCTATCTATAGGATACTAATCTATAGGGGTACTAATATTTAATATTCCTTATTTGCTGAATAGCGTCGCACGATAACACCGGCGCTGGCAAAAAACGACACGTGTATGACCCAAAAAATGTGTTTTATCTATATTTGCAACTCAAGCATCTAATATCTAATTGCAAACATTTGAAATACGTAACTAGATATCATATATCTATATACATAATATCTATATACATATCTCAATATACATAAAAATAATTATCTCCATGTTCGTTAGTGTTATCCTATCGTATTGCTGAGAGAATATATCTTCCATCGGATTAAAAACGCTGCACCCAATATTTTTTCACGGATTAAGGGGACTTTGAGGGGGCTTCCAACTTTGAAAGTTTCCAGTTAATCTCTACATTAATTGAAAATCAAACGCGAGAGAGGAAAGCTTCGAAATGAAGTGTTTCAAATCTTGCGTTTCAACATCGACCGACGAATCGCGATTCCTCAAATCAAATGCGTTGGACCCTTTCGAAGATGTGGAGCCGTCGTCAAAGGCATGCGTAAGTTCCCGGAAAGAAGACATGTTTGTCGCGCGCGTGTCGGAGAACCATGAGGGACCACGCGCGAACGATCTTCTTGGGACGAAGTGGCTCATCTTCTCTTTATCTTATGGCAGTGCGATAAAAATGGGCGTGAGGTACCTCGCGTCTTAGCGGAAGATCTGCTCAATCACAACGGGAATCATACGCCTTACAGTTTGTACAAGATTTATGCCAGGAACTGCGAGGAGGAGGTGATCGAACCCCTCGTCGGCGTGCTCACCGGCAGCATCCCCAAGTGGCTGAAGGGCACTCTTCTGAGAAACGGTCTGGGAAATTTCAAAGTGGGCGAGTACAGCTATCAGCATGTCTTCGACAGCGCTGCTTTGGTGCACAGGTATGAAAACGTGAAAACATATCAGTCAGTGAAAGAAAGGTTGCAGGATTGGAAATATATCAACACTTTGTATAAAATAACATTAGAGGGAAAAAGACTTGAAAACTTATTTGTGGGATATAAAACTTATTTTTGCGAATACAGTTAATTTTTGTGAAATGAACTTTTGCTCCACGAATAAATTTCCAAATAGTTTCTTCTCAGTGCTGAGAAAAAAGGTACTTGAAAATTTATTTGTGGGATATAAAAAATTTATTTTTTTTACTGTGAAATAAAAAATTCCTTCCTAATTCGATATTTTAGACTCTCACAGTATTGTCCAATGCTTTGCTTGAGCCGCGTCTTCCTTATGTTTGGTTCCGACGTTTCTTGAACATTTCAGTTCACTTCTTCAGGAGCAGGGCGACTTGAATTTTTTTTCTTTTTGTAAAGAATTTTTTTTCCTTTCGACAAATCTTCCTTCCTTTTGCAATGCGTCCTCCAATCTTTCGTAGATTCCTACACTGAGGAAAAAGTGCTTGAAAATTTACTGGGATATAAAGTTTACTTCACAGTGAATAAAATAAAATTTTTATATCACACAAATAAATTTTCAAGTACCTTTTTTCTCAGCACTGAGAAGAAAATACTTGAAAATTTATTCGTGGAGTAAAAGTTTATTTCACAAAAATTAACTGTATTCGCAAAAATAAGTTTTATATCCCACAAATAAGTTTTCAAGTCTTTTTCTCTCTAATGGTATTTCATATTTTATATAAAGTATTGATATATTTCTAATTCGCTCTCTCGTAGATTCCTACACTGAAGAAAAAGTACTTGAAAATTTATTGAGATATAAAGTTTACTTCACAGTAAAAAAAAATAAATTTTTTATATCCCACAAATAAATTTTCAAGTCTTTCTTTACAAGTTTCGTTAATTCCTAAGAGATAAAACGTTTCCATTACATATCAAATACATTTCACAATTCATCGGTATCGCAAATGTGTCGCAACGTTTGCAACTGCTTCTGCGTTTGAGAAAGAAAATATTCGATATCGGCAGCTGTAATTTCCGGCGCAGTGAAGTAATTATAGTCGAACAAATCTTTGTTGTAATTAGAGAGCACTACTATGGTGTTAACGATCAAAACTCTCTATGCATAAAGCTGACGCTACTATTATCTCGTTAGAACAACGGGAAAAGGTATCCCAGAGGTATCACAGAGAATTCAAAAAGAATTCAGTCGTACGTCACCAATTCTGAGTTTATTTTTAAATGCAAAAAGAATTCTTTTCACTGAATTGAACTCTGAAGAATTCTTTTTGCACCTAAAAATGACCTTAAAATTGGTGACATACGACTGAATTCTTTTCGAATTCTCTGTGCTGTCTGGTGCCGAAAATGACAATTTTCAGCGTGCGAGAACTCACTGATTTGCCCCAATCCGCAGATTTCGGATTGAGAACGGCCAGGTGACTTATCAACGACGGTTCGTGCAGACTGACACGTACAAGAAGAACAGGGTCGCCCAGAGAATCGTCGTCACCGAGTTCGGCACCAAAGCGATGCCGGATCCTTGTCAAAGCATCTTCCACAGGTGAAACGGTTTCACAGGGAGAATGATTTGTCGAATCAAATAAACGTTTCTTTGGAATAATCCAAACAAATTATTTGATTGACACAACAAAATTTCTTTGAAACTAAGCCGCAAATAAATATTTTTGTTACGTCAAACAAAATTTTGTTCGATCGATCAAAAAATTCGTTTGGATTATTCCAAAGAAGTGTTTATTTGATTCAATCAAATCGTCCTCTCTGTGTACGTGACAAAATTGATTAAAACGATCAGAAATTGATCACGTTAATCTCGTGAAGAACGCGACTGTCCTTCGATAACGTTCCTCGCGAATTCTTTTTGCGCGAATAAATATTGTCTTCGAATGAATATACGCTCACCTCATTGTGATCTCGCAGGGTTTCCTCGGTTTTCCATCGCAATGAGGAGAAGACGGACAACACCAACGTCTCGGTGTATCCGTTCGGTGACGAATATTACACGCTTACGGAAGTACCGATGATGCACAGAATCGACCCGAACACTCTGCAAACAATGGACAAAGTAAAGTCGCAAATCAATCAGTACTTAAATATTTGTCGTATTGTAATTTCACGCTCTCTCTGATGGCATTTCATATTTTATACAAAGTGTTGATATATCCTCAATTTCCTCCAATCCACTCTTTCGTAAATTCCTACACTGAGGAAAAAGTACTTGAGAATTTACTGGGTTATAAAGTTAACCTCACAGAGAAATAAATTTTGTATCCCACAAGTAAATTTTCAAGTAGTTTTTTTCTCAGCACTGAGAGAAAGATACTTGAAAATTTATTCGTAGAAGAAAAATTCATTTCACAGAAATTAACTGTATTCGCAAAAATAAGCTTTATATCCTATAAATAAACTTTCAAATATTTTTTTTCTAAGAAGAAGATACTTGAAAATTTACTCGTGGAATAAAAGTTTATTTCACAGAAATTAACTGTATTCGCAAAAATAAGCTTTATATCTCACAAATAAATTTTCAAGTCTTTTTTTCAGTGTGTACGGCACGTGATAAATTCTATTAATCGTAATTAACTTTATAATTTCGATGCGATGTGTTAAGCAATTTCACTACTCTACGCAGGTAAACTTGACCAATTATGTTAATATCGTGCATCACACCGCGCATCCTCATGTAGTAAGCGACGGTACGGTTTATAACATAGGAATGAGCATAGAAAATCAAGGACCTCAATATAACGTCGTGTGTTTTCATCCTCGTCGCGTGATTACTGGTAAGGCATTTTCTCGTTCTTTTCGCCGATATTTCGGAGACAAAATGATAAATAAGGCAGTCGAAAGAGCGGCTTGCGTCAATTGATCCGAATTTTTGCAGACATAATTGGGAACAGAAAGGAGTTATCCATGTTCGATCAAGCGACGATCGTCGCCAGCGTTCCATGTAGGTGGAAGTTGAACCCCTCGTACATGCATTCGTTCGGTATCACCGACAATTATTTCATTATTGTGGAGCAGCCGTTGACAATCTCCGTAACCAAGAGGCTAATAACTCAAGTGACACACGAGCCAATAATTAAATGTCTGAAATGGCGCAAGAATAAGAGCGTGAGTTTGTCAGTGAGGCGATTTTATCAAATTGTAAATTTGGTATTAGAGATGTGCGGATCAAAGATTTTTAATGTCGAATCGAATCGAATCGCATTTCAGATTTTAATTTCGAATTTGAATCGAATCGAATCAAATCGAATCGTTGAAAGAATTTTTAATTAACATAATCATTGAATTCAACATGAAAATAGTGATTTCAGTGAGAGAGATAATATTGATCATGTGAAATCAATTAATTTTATGAGGTAAGAGATATATAATAAATATATAGGCTGCATTCCGAAATTCACTGCCAGTACTGAAATTCTATAGTATACGCAACATGAACTATAGATTTTCAGTATTGACAGTGAATTTCGGAACGCAGCCATAGTCGTTAAACATGTATGAAATACAGTTCCAGCCTTGAAAGCTGCGCAACGACACATCGATCCGACAGTTGTCGGTAAGAGTTTATCTAGAAGCCATTCCCACATGGAAAAAAAGGTTTGGTTGAATTAACCAAATATCTGGTCGAATATGAATGATCCAGAAATTTCGATTAAAGTAACTCGAATTCTGTTTAAGTTAACAAGATTTTTGGTTGACTTAAACAGAATTCTGGTTACTCCAATCGGAATTTCTGGATCGTTTATATTCGACCAGATATTTGGTTAATTCAACCAAACCTTTTTTTCCGTGCATATATAAATCTTTAAAAGACTTTTTAAAGAATTCCAAAAGTGTTCTGAAGGACTTGAGGACTCTTTTGGAACTATTTAAGAAGTCTTTTAGAGATTTTTGCTACATGGGTTATTTTTTAATATTTTTGAAGAAAATCTTAATGTATAGCAAATAAGTCATGCTAATTCCCGTAAGGCTGGATGTCTTTAATAGTTCTTCGTTAATGCTAATTTGCGCGATCCGTATTCGAATCTTTTCGATTCGAAATTTTCGAATTATTCGGATTCGAATTTGAATCGAATCGAATTTCACTTGATTCGATTCGAATAGTTCGCACATCTCTATTTGGTACTTAATAATCAGCTAATTTTTTTATCTACTGTTATCAGACGCTCATTCACGTGATATCGAGAAGTACGGGCCGTAAGATAAGAACTTTTGTCTCGGAAACGTTCTTTTTCTTTCATATGATCAATCAATTCGAGACCCGTGACAAACAGTACGTCGTGCTGGATGTGTGTTGTTATCGGGACGCGAAGCTGATAGAGTATTTGTACATCGAATCGATGAAGGTATGCTTCCACTACATAGAGTTGTGTCGTGGATTTCAAGATTACGTCCACGCAGGTGGTTTACATCCCTGATAGCACAGAGAATTCAAAAATAATTCCATCGTATGTCACTAATTCTGAGTTCATTTATTAGATGCAAAAATAATTCTTTTCACTGAACTGAACTTTGAAGAATTCTTTTTGCATCTAAAAATAAACAGAATTGATGACATACGACTGAATTCTTTTTGAATTCTCTGTGCTATCTGGGCTGGTATTACATGTTAGTCATTAAATGTAATATTCAAAAGACAAATTTCAGAAATATTCTACGCAATGTATCAATAATCGCTAAATTATCATTTGCAGGATGTAAGTAAAATTCCCAACTACGAGAAACTGTTATTTAGCAAACCGTTGCGCTTCGTATTGCCGATGAAGCGACCACGCACTGACACAACGCCCGATTGCGATCTCATCACGATCGAGACGGTGCATCAGAGCCTGGCGGAGCAGCCGGACTCGAACGTTCACGAGCAGCGTGTCGATCACAACACGAATGAAGCGAAGCGCAAAACCGATCTCAACGCCAAAGACGAAAACATTCTGCTGAGGAAGTCGACCGCTTATCGACTCCCAGATGGCAACGTTTTCGTGAAGCCGGAGCTTCTCTGTAACTCGCTCTGCGAATTACCGCGAATCAACGGCTCTCACCTTGGCAAGGAATATCGCTACTTCTACGCGATCTCCCAGGATACGTCTACAAATAATTCTGCTATAGTCAGTATAGTACATTATGTCATTGAGGTTTCTGTTTCCATTGCCGCGGAACTCTAAATTGATGACTCAGAAAGCGCGAGGACGCATGGCAAGAATTCTTGCGTGCCATTTTCTTGAGGATATTTGCAAAATGCTGCAAAACCTATCCTTTCTCCTTGACAGTCAATAATTATTAAAATATACCTATATTAAAATTGATGAATGAAATCAGGAGGAAAGGTAAATTAAGCAGGAAGTTTGTGTGTCATTTCAAACTTATTTACTTTTCTCTGTCAAGGGAAAAGGATTTTCGAAGCATTTTACGAGTCTTTTGGCGTCATCAATCTATGGTTTCGTAATAATGGAACTAGAAGCTTTAAATAAACTCGAAACATATAACTCTACCAAGAATATTCAAGACAAGTAAGTGTTGGGCTATCAGCATTTGGCTCTTACTTGCCTTGAACAGTCTTAATATAGCCTTAAATAAACAATTCTAGCGAGTTTTTCTTAATCCGTTTGTTTACATACGCACGAATAGCTGTATACTTCTGGCATTAACAAAAGTCCAAAGATAGAACCGAAATGTTTGTAAACTTGAGGGGTGCATTATTTTGCATCTTGAATTGTAAATATGCACGATTTTTTTTTCGCTCACGTATCGTCCAGTGTTCGGTTCTTACTAACCCTTTTGTCGATTTGCAACTTTAATCGTAAATATTAGACCTGTATGCGCGTTTCAACAATAAAACACGGAGACGAGATTTTTCTGCGGATAGGACCAACACGAATTCTGTTCGCAGATCATCAAGGTCGACACTTTCCAAAAGACCGTCAAATCGTGGCAGGAAAGAAACATTTTCATCGGCGAACCGATCTTTGTGGCTGATCCTGACGGGAAGGTAACAATCGCATTATTTCTGTAATATCAAATTTCGTAAAATTTTTCTGTAACCGAAAAACGAGACATTTTGCAAATACCTTTCGTATTTTGTGCTTCCAACTAGAACGAGGACGACGGCGTCGTGTTGAGCTTGCTTCTCTGGCTAGAGAATTACGATAATCGAGTCGGTTTGTTGGTTTTGGATGCCGCGACATTCACGGAAATCGCAAGGGTCACCTTCGACACACCAGGACCGACACCTAGGTGTCTGCACGGTTGGTTCACTCTGGACAAGTAGTCAAGTGCAAGTTGATCTGTGTACAAAATACGATATTTGTATGCAGATTGAATTAAAGTGCTGAAGTAGCGTTTAAGGCTTCTTTATATCCACCTCAGTCATGTTAGATTGCGACGTCAGATACGAGAAATGACATGCTGAGAATTCTCGCTTGCTATTCCTAAATAGAAAACTAATGAAAGAACACTTGACAGTCAATAAATAGCCTTAAAATGAATGTAGTAAAAGGAAATAGGACAGTTTTCGAAGCACTTTACAAGCTCAAACAATCTCAAGTGTTTTTTCATACAGATATTTTCATTTTAAAATGGCACGCAACAATTTTGAACATGTGTTTCTCTACTTTCTTCGCCATCAGTCAAGAGTTCTACTCTGGATAAATACCCAAGAGTCTTGACGAGCTTTTCATTAGATTGATCGTTGTGCTGTTTCATTCTTACCTTCATAAAGTTACGCAATGATCGCGATACATCTGATACAGATATAAAGAGTATCGTTGCTCCTTAAGAGTAAGAGGAAATACAATATCATATTCATGAATGCGTAAACGTAATAAATTATTTAATGTCTTTTCCTCACAACGTGCGGTGTATTTACATTCGACGAACGGGATGTCATCGCATACAATTCTGACGTAATAAATATACAATCTAGCATGATGAAGATCTAGTCCTGTGGAATGTGAAATATATACTTCGGGCGTTGCCGATGACTCTCGCAGTCAACTCAATGGAGCGGAATATTAAAACGACGTTAGCTGCTCTGGGCTTACCGACCGTAACAATGCAAGGTCCAGTAAAAACAACATCGTCTGGATTACTTAACGAGCTTATCAGAATAATAATTGCGATATGCGTAATCTTCTATCTAACTTTCTAACTGTTTATCTAACATTGTGAGTCAAGCAAGAAGATACTCTTCATTCTGTTGCACGCGTATTTCAAATTCTGTTTATCCAAAGTATCCACCGAATTCTCAATCACACTTTTAGATGAGAACCATACGACACACACATACGACCGTACTTGACTGATCCTATAATGAATTCTAAACTAATAAGTGCGTTACTGAAAATCAATGCTCACCGAAAAGATAGGTGGGATATTATTTTTCACCTTCGTTTTCGAATAATTAAGAGCCTTGCAGGACGAAAAAGAATCTTCCGTGCTTCCTCGCCATGTTCGATCTGGTATTTCATTGCCTCGCATACTTAAATAACAATAATTAACAATCACATATTAATAAATAATAGTGTGGCACAACCATAGCAAAACGATTACTAGCTGAGGGACCATTTGGCGTAGAAGTAATCCTAAATGATGAGCTTGCAACACGTGAATTACGCGTTCCATCGGAATCGTATTGTGTCGCCGCTTTTGGCACTTTGAGTTACTTTCGCGCCGTCAAAGCTTGCGTTTATCGGTATTGGCTTATAGTTATGGCTTACATAGTAATAGTAGACTCATGTCTCACAGCATCTTCTTGTGAATGCGCGCTCTCGTCCGTGAATCTCGCACGTCAACGCTGCGAGTTCTCGCGCAATTCGCAGCCCGAATACGACTCGCTCTGGCGCTCGGCACAGCGTGCGATTTTTGCTCCGTTCTCTGATAAAATGACTGTCCCGAACACCGATATTGCCGGTGCCGACGTGTTAATATACATATGCATGCACATTATCTTAACAAATGTACAAATTCTACTAATCTCGACGTAGCGTAAACATGCATCCGGCACGATAGTGTTTGCGCGCAGATGCGGGCAACGGATCACACTATTAATATCAATCGTCAATTAGTTACGTTAGAACTGAATAGGAAGTCCCGAGGAAGTCGCCACGATAATACTATACTTACACACTCGCGTCTTTCCTTGGCGTTTAACTTTCGTTCACCTTAGACTTAAGTACGAGAGAAGTGTTTGAGAGTTAATTGTCGTTGCGCGATCGCTCGTGGCTCGTCGCCCGAATCGCGGAAGGAACAATCACGAAAGGAAGGGAAGAGAAATCGATGAAACACTGCTCTCTCGCATTTTCGTTCGGGCCACGTCGCAGAAGCGGCAGGACATGGCTATCACAATATGTTTCTACTTGTCTCATCTCGGCTCGACTCGGCTCTATCTCAAACTTTATCCACCTTCTCGCTGTCTACGGAATTGATGGTGATAATCGTGTTGACGTTTTTGCTCTCCGTGTCCGTCTCGCTCTTCGCCAAGCTGGAGTCCGACACGCCGATATGCAACTCGGAATGCATGGGCAGGATCCCGGCGTTCGCGTCCTCGATCGCTTTCCTCAGCTGCGAAATCGATAATCGCGCGATGTTTCATACGTAATCACCGAGATGCGTGCGTTAACGGTCATTTATATACGGTAATTGTCGATTCATATGAATTCGAATGAATTCACATAAATTAATTGTCACATATCAGAGAAAATATGTATATCAACATGTTAATATTTCTATTTTGATATATCAACACATGATAATTGTCACGAACGTACCTCTTTTAACGCAACGACGCCGACCAGCCTTCCTATAGCCGTCACATAAGCGTGATTGACGCCAACCATGCTGAACAGACTGTGGACCTTCAACAAGGACGTTCTCTCGACTAGCTGGAACGGCGCCGGGTCGATGTGACATCTCGAGAAGTCCACCTCGAGTGCCATCTCGCTTTCCTCCCACCGTTTCTGATCCTCCGCCGACATGTCGATCACCCTCTCTCGAGGCTGTCCGACACACGAGAAAATACGAAGGTTATGAAGGTTGCTTACTACTAGAAGCAGCAGCAGTAGCAACAACTACGTTTTCACTCACCAATTGTACTTTCTTCGAAGTTGCCGGACTGGGTGCTAACATGGGTGTATGAGGCGGCACGTTCAGAGCTTCTTGACTTTCGCGTCTGGTACCACCGCCTGTGCCTAAGTCTGGATCAGGGTCTACGTCCTGTAACGTGGCAGACTTGCGGAAGATTGCTTCGAATGCCAGGCGTATCCTGCGATATGAACAATCGTATTATTACGTCATTCCTAAACTATCTTAAGGCTCCTGGTTTCCTTTGCTGTAGAACACTGAATTGATGAATTGACGTCAGAAGCGCGCAGACGATTTTTGGGATGCGTTTCCTCGCTTTCCACGTCATCACCCAAGGTTTCGCAGCAATGGAACCAGGTGCCTTAAGAACAGAAATTCAAAAGAAGTAATTCACATCAATGATGTAACTTGCCTGCTTTCTGCGCCTGTAACAGTTGTGTAAGGTGTTACCGCCGGACTGACCAACGGACTGAAACCCTTCAGTGTGAAGGAATTCGTCTTCTTCAAGATAGACTTCTTCGGTTGCGAGCCGAATACCGGCGAGTGGAAGGTATGCTGAGGCACAGAAGAGAAATATATGGGTTTCACGAGACGTATACGCGAAAAAAGGGACCGTAACCGTGAAGGAACGAGCGCGCTTCTTTTTTTTAGACAATAATACGGGTGGTCCCGCGTCGACTGACGTCAAAGTCGATCATGCGAACGTGACTCACATGATCGGGAGCGCCGCCGTTGTTTGCCGACATCGTTAGATCATTAACACTCTGCCGCTGCATCTTGAGAATGTCTGGTGCCGGTATGACCTCGAATCTCGAGGGCCTCCTGGTTCTCTCTTGTTCGCGTAGCTGCCGTTCCATTTCCTCGCGCGCCCTTTCCTCCGCTTCCTTGTGCCATTTTTGCGCGACCTAGGGACGACGATTGGCGATGGCACAATTCAATAAAGGCAAAGGATGCGACGTACAGACAAAGAAGCTCCCATTACCTGCAATCTCCTCTCACGGCCGATGTGCTTCTCGATGAGCTTGATCAGTTCCAGCCTTTGAATCGAGCCGAGCAGAATCATCGAGTCTGGATTATCCACCAGCGGAAATCCGCGAAGCTTGCGATTCTCCTTCAGTATCTCCTTCAACTTTTGATACGAGATACCGTGCCATATGTACTTCACGTCGCGAACCATGAAGTCCTCGACGTAAACGTTGTACATTCCTACAATGGCGAAGCGAGGAAGTGTAGTCGTTTACCGAGAAGCGCGGTTTTCGCGATGAGTCCGCGCTATTACCTTGCTGATTAGTCCGAACGGAATGCATTGCGAGGTAAACAAGGTTAGTTAATTAACTGAGATTAATTCAACATTCATGGAAATTTATCGGGAAGAGAGCTACCTGAACTGGACGGCAGCAGATCGGGCAGATATGGCAGCTTCTTGATGAGGATGATGCTGTCGTAAATGCTCGGTTGCAGAAGCGCGGCGATCGCGTTGCTAATTAGCACCGCTATCATGATGGGCACGATGTGGGTGATTTGACCGGTCATCTCGAAGATGATGACACTGACGGATATTGTGTGCGTCACCGCGCCGGAGAATGCGGCCGCGCCCACTGTCGCGTATCCACCTAAAAGTAATACGACAAACGCGACACGCGATTAATTAGCTTTTCGACTTGACGTTTCTCCGTTGAAATATCATCGTGTTTACTCGACACGACGAATAAAATATAATAATAGCATCAATGTATTTCTTCTCAGAGATTTCTATATATATATATATGTCAACATAATCAATATTTCTTCTTTAATTTCTGAATCGTACGCAGTAAAAGAAATCTTGGAATCGATCCGTGTAAGGATTTTTATGTAAAACTTTTAACATACGTGTGTTAATTTGATATATTGCTATTTTGTTATCTCGACTATTCCGCGTTGAGTTTATCTTCACCATTTCTAAGTGCCCAAATAGTTTCCAAGTGTTACATTTTTGTGTTAATTTTCGACATGTTATTTGCGTTATTTTACCTTTTATTATATTATTGACATGTGAAACGTGTTAAATCCAACAATTTCAAAATTGTTTGCGTAAGAATTTTTCATTCAAGTATTATGAGTCGACATTAATTGCGACAAAAACATGGATATCTGACGGACAATTTTGCACTTACCTGGTATAATGGGCGTAATTATTCCGCCGTAGCGCACACCGGTGGGGAACCAGAGAGCCATAGCTTCTCCTACCGCTCTGCCGAGCGCGGCGCCGATCTTGAAGACAGGAATGAAGATCCCGGACGGTACCGGTACCGTGGAGCTTATGATGGAGAAGATAAACTGAAATCAGAGTCCGCTCTTACCAATCTACTTCGCTTAAGATCGATTATTTCAAACAAATCGAGAGTAAAGAGAGTCGTCTTACGGTGAATAGGACGAAACCGAGGAGACCGCTGAAGACGTCGGTATACGGAGTCGACCAGTGCTTCACGATGTTCATTTCCTCCGCGACGAGGTTCTTCTTCGTCCAAGTGAAATTGGTGAACAGCCCGTAAACCTGATCGTGAGTATTCAGATCGCCGGCCATGAACTGGCCGAGTCCCAGTGGAAACGACACGGACGACACCAAAAGCGACACGATGCCGGGATAGAGGAAGCGGCTGAGAAGAAGAGAAAGAATAAATCTCCGTCCACCCGGCGTATTCTCGAAGAGAGAAGCAAGAATCGTGTGCGACTCACTTCTTCTGCAGGAAGTTGTTCATGCTTTTGTTCTTCCGCATAAAGATGACGTATTGGCGATGCAACCAGACGTAGAAAGCGCCACCCAAGCCGCTGCCGACGCCGATCAGAGCGAAGACGAAGAGCTCCTGCGGGTCGAAGGGGAAGTCCATGGTGAAGTTGGTGGCGAACATTGCCGTGATGGTCTCTTCGCGCTGGAACCAGATCGCCAGTAGACGGAACATCGTGGCGCCGCATACCGCCGCGAAGAAACCCCTCCAATAGTTTCTCACAGCGAAGTACACCGTGGTGACTTCGATGCTGAAGAGCACGCCGCCGATTGGCGCCGCGAAGCAGGAGGCGACGCCGACGGCGCAGGCGGCCGCCAACATCTCGCAGTTCCTGCTCTCGTTCTCGTAGATGCCCTGGAAGCTCGTGACCAGTTTGGAGAGGAGGGTCGCGACGATACTGCCGATGTGCACGAACGGACCCTCCTTGCCGAGCGGCAACCCCGATCCTAAGGTCGCCGTCAAGCCGATCACCTTCGGTCACAACACGATCTTTGTTACTTCACCTCTGCGTTACGGGAGTTCGTCTCCTCGAGAATCTTTAATTAGAGCCCAACGGAGGCTGTAAGTATTTCCCTCATTAAAGATCCGTTAAAGGCCGTGATTATTTCACAAATATTTTTAGTTAAAGAACCAATCTCTTAGAGATCTCGGATTGGTTTCATTGAAGGGTAACACTGGGAAATAGATGCTGAAATAAAATATAAAAATAAAGATATAATTATGAAATAAAATTATATATACATACGCGGCAATGAAAAACTAAATTAAATCAACTTTAATCAAGTCAATTTTACTCACAAGAGGAGGACCAGGTGACTCACCCTGGGATTTCGACCCCAATTTTTAATTATTCTGGAGATGAAAAAAAAAGATACGTGTCCCGGCGTTTGATAGAATAGGCCTTAGTTTCGGAGTAATAAATTTGTGAAAATTGGCCATATCCAAAGCGCACCGCGGCGTGCCATATGAACCTTCCCGGTAACTGTACTTCCAACCAATGCAGTTGGCTTCATGAGTTAGGTGCTTGCTTCATAATTCGTGAGATCCAAGTTTGCTCACGGAGGTAAGCATTTATTTTTATTTATTTTGATAATATTGATATAATATGCAAATTTTCGAAATAGAAAATTTAATTTAATATCACATTCTAAACATTAATTTAAATTTAATTTTAAGGGAATTTTAATTCAAGTAATAATATTTGAAATAATAAATAAGTAATAATAATAATATATAAGTTATTTGTAATGGATAACATATAAAGGCAACGTATCTAAATTTTCAAATTGTTTAAATTTAAAATTTAATTGGAAATAATATTAACAGTATTTTAAGTTTCTAGTTTTTAAAATAATTAATCGCAGAAGAAGAAGAATAAACAAACATTTGAAATGTGAATGTGAATATTTTTATTACAAAATTCAATTATTTAAGTATTGCGGATTTATTACAAAATTAAATTATTTCGATGCGGAACAATTACTTGGATGATAAACATCATAAAAAGCATTTAAAGCATATAAATTTTCTACAGTTTACACAACGAATAAATGAAGGAGTATCACATACACATTTATTTTTCCGTAAGTCCGGGGGGAAACATATTTGATGTTGATGTTTCGAAATACATTTCTTTCAGGAATTAATTTCGATGCAAACCAAGCGTACTTGATCATATCTGCAAAAGCTCCCGATGATAATTGTGAATGAATTAAAGAATGAATCTTTTTATACTATATCTTTTTATACTATATCAATATCATCAAAATAAATAAAAATAAATAAAAACACTCATTAAAAAAAAAATTATTGCTCACCTCCGTGAGCGAATTTGGATCTTACGAATTATGAAGCAAGCACCTAACTCACGAAGTCAACTGCACTGGTTGGAGGTACAGTTACCGGGAAGGCTCATATGGCGCGCCGCGGTGCGCTTCGGATATGGCCAATTTTCACAAATTTATTACTCCGAAACTAAGGCCTATTCTATCAAACGCCGGGACACGTATCTTTTTTTCATCTCCAGAATAATTAAAAAAATTGGAGTCGAAATCCCAGGGTGAGTCACCTGGTCCTCCCCTTGTCAATGAAAAAGGAACATCCGATAACCGGAAGCAACACCGGTGCTAACTGGTTCGCGAGAGGGCGCGTCTCGTCGGCGACTTTTCAGAGTCGCGCGACTCTCATCAGCTGACCTTAGCGATTAGGGTGCGGAAAGTCAAGTATTCCTTCAACGCTACACCGCGAAGAATGGTCTTCATTTCCGGGATGCCGGAACCGATGCTTTGTGGCGCGACTATATGCACGAAGCCGGCACTGAAGAGGATCAGGCACATTGGCAAGGAGACCCAGGCCAGATACTGGAGGGCCGGATGCGTCGTGAGATCGTGATAGAGCCATATCCTGGCTGATAAAATGAAAGCGTGCACGTGAATTTATAATAATGTTGACACGTTGCCTGCCACGTTGATATCCACTGATACACAAAGTTTATCATGTACAAAAGTTCACTCGACGATCGAGTCATAAAAACGCGCTAAGGAAATGTATACAGCACCCTCCATAAGTTTGGAAACGCAGATAAAAATAAGGACATTAAAATGGATATTTTATAATAATTCTGTTTCGCACTTATATTTATAAGCGAATTACACTAGCGATTGGCGATTGACGATTGAAGATTAGATTTTGACGAATCAACGAGCTTCAGCCTTGGCGGCGTTTTGTTCCAATTGGTCAAGTTCCAATCGTCAATCGCCAATCGCTAGTGTAATTTAGCCTTTATGAAAACGAAATGGATAAAATGGAAAATTTTCTTCTCAATTTGACGCGTGCCACGAACGCAAGAAAAAATCTAAGAAAATTTTAATTCCTTTCGTGTAAAAGATTGAAATTTTCTATACAATTACTTTGTGACAAAAATTTCTCTACAATTTTGTGTTTCCGTATTACTAAGGGTTAAAGTAAAATTGAGCATTTTCACTTCGGTTGCTTATGACTCCATTAAACTTCATCGCACAGCAATACAGAAAATGGATGCCAAATTTCTCCACCTCCGGTTAACTTTATCCGCCAGTTATTCTATTGGAATTGACCAATCATATTTATGGTTGGCAAGAATTAATCAATCACGGTTGACATTTTACCGATAAAGTTAACCGGAGGTGAAGAAATTGGGCATTAAACCTGAAACTTTGCTCTATCAAATGCCATAAATGCTTGTAAATGTAAGTGCGCGAAACAGAATATTATTATAAAATAATACAATTGCATTCCATTTTAATATCCTTATTTTTATCTGCGTTCCCAAACTTATGGAGGACACTGTATTCCTCTGATGAGGGAATCAATGGTAGAACTATGTAAAAGATAGACGAAGAAATGGAAAAAATTTTCTGTCTATACAATCACGTGCAACGATTCGTCGAGTTGTCACACGTGATTGTACAGACAGGAAACTTCTTTCTATTTCTTTGCTATTATTTTAACGTAGTCCCACCACAGGACACATGAAAAGCCGCATAAAAGAGAGCGGACTGACCGTTGTTGCACATGGAGATGCCGCGGTCCATGGCGTAACTGATGAGAGCCATGATGATGCCGAGAAGAGCCAGGAAGACCCAGTCCTCGCCTAGCCGGGCGCCGGTGTGCTTCCAGGCGAAGGCCAACAGGGCCAGCAGCTTCCTGCACAAAGGACCCCGCCTGGACTTCCGCAGTTCCTCGGCCCGCGTCTTGTCATACTTCCGCCTCGCCTTCTCGTGGTATTTGAGCCGCCGTGCCTCTTCCTTCGCGTACTCACCCAGGTCCTTCGTGTAGCGGCCATACATCTGCGTGTAACGGGCAGCAGCGACATTTCGCGTTACTTTCATAGATGCTGATTCGAACGAAACGAATGTCTACTGGGGCTGCTTGTTCTGGACATTCCGCGAACGCTGATGATTCTTTTTCCCGGCTATCAGGCCGGGACAATGTTACACGTTACGTTCGTATGAGAGAAATGTAAGTTGGAGTCAGACAATCGCATTTGATGGGTCGTTAAAAGCCCATTGAAGATTCATTAAAAACTATAATTATTTCACAAGCATTGGTAATTAAAAAACCAGTCCGTACATTTTCTCAAGGCGCCTTAGATTTACGTTAAAACCATTTACCGCGAAGATATAGATAAAATTGTGTGGAAATTAAGATATTACATGAGATTATGTATTCTAAACGTTCTTCATAATGAGGAAGAAACGTCTCACAGATGAGACCATTAAGCGATGAGTTAACGCCAAACGCGCGTCCAGAATAAGGCCTCAGATTTAAACTTTAGACTTGGATGACTTGTGACTCGCCACGGAAATCGAGCGGGTTTTGCATTTATGAAGCAAATATCTAGATTATCTATACTTGTGTGTATTCAGATCATACATGCTCATCAGCAAAGCACTTTCCCAGCTTCGCTAATGCGATGATGATTGCACGATTATCTGCAAACTGATACGTTATCGGCAATTGTATTCGCAAACGGCGGGAGATAAGCGCTATCAACGGCGAGACGCTTTTGCTGCGCGAGCAATAACTGCTCCAGGCATTGTTTACAATCAATGACCGCAGAAGAGCCGCGTGCGCGTTCTTTGGAGAAAATCAGAGGATAGTTTCCCGGGAAGTGGTCTGTTCACGAGAAAATTAAACGATTCAGCGGAGGCAAAAATTGAAGCTCTCCGACCGATGAATTCACTTCTAACTAGATATGCAATTTTCACGGTGAAAACACTTTCGCGATCTTTTCGCCGTTGCACACAGAAAAAGATTCTACTGCTGAGAAAAGCGATTACTTAATTGACTTTTCTTCTCTTAAGTACAACTGATACAACCGTGAACATATTTATTTAAATTAATTATTTTTTAGAATTAAATGAAGGAGTTTTAAATATGAATTTTTTCTTTGATTTTAGAAATTCATTACTTAATTTAAACAAATATGTTCATAACAAATTTTGTATCCAAACAAATGGTTTTTGAAATTTAGTAAATTTTTAGTAAATATTTTGTTGTTTCCAACAAAAAATACTTCTTCAAATATTTTCTCAAAATATTCTCACACATACACACATTACAAATTTGAGCAAAACTCATTACATTCAGAAAAAAATTTACTAAATTTCCAAAAACGTTTTGTTTGGATACAACTGTAAACATATTTATTTAAATTAATTAATTATTTTTTAAAATTAAATGAAGAAGTTTTAAATATAAATTTTTAATATAATTTTAATATAATTATTTTTAATATAATTTTTAATATAATTATTTTTTTCTTTGATTTTAGAAATTCACTACTTAATTTAAACAAATATGTTCACAACTGTATCCAAACAAATTGTTTTTGAAATTTTGTAAATTTTGTTCTCAGTGTGTATATCCAAAAAAAGAATTTATTCTTTTCACAAGAATATGTATAAAATTTCATTGAAGAAAAAGTTGACTCAACTATGTTGTATGTGAACCGAATCCTCGTTTTAATTTAATGCTCTCGATTGTTTTTAATTAATATTAATAGTTGTCACTTGAAAATCAGAGGGTAGTTTCCCGGGAAATCTGTTCACGAGAAAATTAAACGATTCAGCGGAGTCAAAAATTGAAGCTCTTCGACCAATGAATTCACTTCTGACTAGATATGCAATTTTCACGGTGAAAACATGTGAATATATTTTGACAAAATATATGAAGAAATATTTTTTGTTGGGGATAACAAAAAATTTACAAAATTTCAAAACCATTTGTTTGGATACAACTGTGAACATATTTGTTTAAATTAAGTAGTGAACTTTTAAAATAAAAAAAAATTATATTTAAAACTTCTTTATTTAATTTAGAAAAATAATTAATTAATTAAATCCTTTGATTTAATTTAATGCTCTTTATAAGTTCTCTGAGATTCCGAGTGTACTTTGAATAAATTTGCTCGTGATAAACTTATGACAGATTCGCGTTGATAGAAACTCACGAAATACTCGAAACAAGTAACATTTACTCGAACGCGGTGTGGATTTTTCTGTGTGCGATCGCGCACTTACGTTCGCAAGGTAGTCGTCGTTACAAACGAAGTACGCCCTGTTGAAGATCATAGTCGGCGTGAGAGCCGAGTGAAGAGCACTCGGACCGTACTCGGCGCTCTTATCATCGACTTTAACCTCGCGAATTATTCGATCGGCGCTCTTCTTCTTCCGAGTATGCGAGCGATTCGTAAGTCAGCACCGCGCGTGACCGCATATCGGCCCTCAAGCCCGTACCCCGGACTCGACCCTCCGCAGAACAGATCACCTGTCAGCCCATTATTCACTCCCACCGCGAGAGAGCCGAGATCCACTCGCGGTCTTTGACAAGGACCCGCCGCACATCCGAATCGTCTCTTGCTTGGAATGAAACCGCGAGGACAACCGCCGTCTGATCGCGTCTATACGACCCGAAGGTGTCCCTTCCCGGTCCTTCGCAAGTTCACTTGGCCGTCCCGAGGATGAGGCTCTAAGTGACACTCGAGGTTTCCGCTGTCGTCGACGTAAGACGCGGAGTTAAGTTCAAGGAACAATCATTAGGGCGTCGTTTGGGTCGCCTGAGAAGTCCAGCGTGGTGGGGAAGCAACGATAACGCGGGCTCGATCATAGCTCGAGAGTTTCAAGCGACGGAGATGACGGATGGAAGTTCGTATGCCTCCAGTCCTGGCGGAAGTCGCGGGCCTAGAGCGACATCCCGACTTCTCGCGAGTGCGGAAGCTCGCGAGCCGGCCGACACAACGGAAAAGCGTGCACTCGGAGGCCCCCAACGTTCACCCATTCGACTCTTCGTCGTTTTCCTCGCGTTTGCCGCCCTTCCTTATTCCCCCGAGAAGCCGGGCAACAATGCAACTATGCGTGTGTGCATGCAAGCGCAAACTGAACGACGACGACGACGTCTCGTAGGTGTCTACGTTCGAGCCTCAGCGGGAATATTTGTTGAAATTTGGCAACGGTCAAAACCCGATATTTTTAGCGTCGCCAGGCAGCGTCGACAGGGGCGAAGTACTATTGTTTATTGCCGAATAAGCTGCGATCTTTCACGGCGACGCGGAAACACGTAGTGTGAGTGAGCGCGCGCGCGCGTGCGAATCAATTTTCAGGACACCCTCCCGCTCTTTTACTCATTATATAAGGCCCCGCCACGATTTTCAAAAATATACTTGGAAGAGGTTGGAAGGTTGGCCGCATCATAGCCTCTTTCGTCTCCTCACCAACATTCGCCGAACACTCGCGCTTGCTCGACGATCGCGATGTCGTTGAAGTCGCTGAGGTCGCCTCCTTGCCCGGCGCGCCCGATCTCTTTCCTTGTTTGTTTATTTGCGCGCGAGACTCGTGTCGAGATCGATATCGCTGTGGATTTATCGCGCGTCACTCCAAGGGGGATATCGCTTTGACCAAAAAGAAGAGGAAGAAAGATCGATGGGAGACGACGCAGCCCGCGGACTTCAGCCACAGCATCAATGATCTCGGGCGTGACTGACAGGTGATACCTGCTTTTTGGCAGCAACGCTTCGCGGGACTTGTTGTTGTTCGCGCAGATACGACAAAATGCATTCGTGTAGCGATTATTTTACGTCCTGTCGCGTAATCACGCTTGAGCAACGAAACCGAGAAGCTACGCGCTCGTCTCGGGACATCTCGACCGGGATATCGGTTCGACCGCGAAAGATCATCATTCGAGACAGTCGCAAATAAAATGATAGTGCGGCTTGCGCGAGAAAATTTGCGATATCAATATTGATGTTAATGCTGATGTTAATTAACGCAGGTTTTCTTTCACTAAAACAATTGGTAAGTCAATAATCAAAATAAAAAATGATCAAAATTGATCAATCATTACGTATAAGATCAGAAATACCTTCATAGACTGATGAAAGTCATTGTTATTTAAATTTTCGAGCAGTCGATTATACACTCATTGATAACTAATTCGATCAATCGACGAAATTATTTGTGACTTTGTATATGATTTTGACGACTGATTAACTTCGATTATCCACTTACCCATTATTTCAGTCAAAGAAAATTTTCATCGGTTGCTGCTTCTGGGCTCATATAATAGTCAAAGTCCCTCTCAAGTGAGATACTCAGATTTCAGTTCAGAATTAGATGAGTTTTTCAGTTAAATCACACTTACAGATATAAAGTCACGTATGTCATATAATTCAATTGAAAATTCTGGATCTAACTCTGAATAAAAATCTGCGTATCTCACATGAGACAAGTTTCAAGTGACAACTATTAATATGGTCCTTAGACTTTGTTTTTTTTATCCGATTTTTCTCAATGCACGCCTAGGGATCTCCTTATTCGACAGTCGCGTGCACTTCGATTCCCGCATACGTCCGACCTAATAGCAGCGTAGTGCTAATGAGACATGCAACAGGCATGCTTTATAATCGCGGGAGCGACGCGATTCTATCTAAATATGAAAACATCGCGTAAAGTGCACATAAACGTCAGACAACTCTGATCGTTTAGATTGAAACGGGCAACACCTGAGCACGGCTGTGTACACGATGGTGTGACGTAGATGATGACGTGTGACTATGTTCTTACTAAGCAAACGGCCTCTAATTCAATTTCAGTCACTGGATTTGCTCGATTGACAATACGGGCCGATGAGAATCGATGTCGGAAAAAAAACATTTAAGGGAGTATTCGAGTGTGAAGACCTGTTTTCAAAGCCCGACTTTTGGGAATTAATTTTAAGCAAATGGTTAAACCTACAGAGTTAATATTTTACTGACATTTATTCATCTTTGAAGAAACATTTCAAATTTTTTTAAAGTTTTTTATTTAAAATTGGAGAAAATACAAGTGGATTCAAATCACGCCGTTTTCCATCGGGCGTGTTGATTGTCGCCGTCCTCGTCGTCTGAAATAAACGAATTTGCCTTTATTTTGTTCTTTATGAATGTGACTATAATGTGTCTGAACTAGATATCTTTTAATATCTTTAAAATTACTATTTTTTCCAGATTGCGAAAAGTTAGAATTTTTTAGTAAAAATCAAGCTACTATTTTTCAAGAGCCGCCATTTTGTCAATTTTTCTTCAAATTATTTAATTCTAGTTTGAACGATAGCCATATTCATAAAGAGCAAAATAAAAGCAAATTCGTTTATCTCAGATGACGAGAATCAACACGCTCGTTGGAAGACGATTTTATAGCGTGACCTGTTTTGTCCACTTGTGTTGTCTCCAATTTTGAATAAAAAGCTTTGAAAAAATTCGAAATGTTTTTTTAAAGATAAATAAATGTTAGTATAAAACATTAGTTCTGTAGATTTAACCATTTGCTTAAAATTAATTCCCAAAAATTGGGAATAAATGAATAAGTTTCAACTGTCATAATGTGGACTGACAATTTCGTCAATTGTTGGAATTCATTCGCATGTATATGTATGTGTATGTAGATGCATAGCTATCTTCACACAGTAATACATGGAGAAAAATAATTTGCTGGCCCAGCAAATTTTCTGCTGGTCTAGCAAAATTTTATTTTACGAACAGAAAAAATTTGCTAAGAGTACTAATCACTATTTGCTGGATATAATTTGCTGCATCTACAAATTATTTTGCTATAAGAACCATGATGGATTTATATAAGCAGTTGCAGTTTCCAATAGCAAATAAATTTGCTAAGAATACATTATTTTGCATCACTAGAACAATACATGTGCGCGCTGCGCGCGCGCCATATAGCTAATAAAAAAACAATAAAAAATGTAGAATAAAAATAAAATTAAAATTAAATTAAATTAAAATATACTTTAATTAATTAATAATTATAGGAAGAAACAGGGAGAGATAGGGAGAGACAGAGAAAGACAGGGAGAAACGGGGAGAGACGAGGAGAGACGGGGAGAGACAAGGAGAGACAGGGAGAGACAGGAGAGATAGGAGAGGCAAGGAGAGACAGAAGAGACATATCTCTTCTATATTTTTTTTTCGTGACCTAACAAACGCAATGTCAGCTATTTACCTGATAATTTGACAGGCGGAAACGACACGAAGCAAGCCCACATGAAGTGAACTAAGCGAGGGAACCAATCAGCAACGCGGAAAAGCGGCAACAATTAAATCTCTTACATGTCTTTTTTTAGAGAGGAAATAGCAAATTAGCGTGATTCTTAGAACAAATACACTCAACAAATTTTTTCTATCCTGGCAACGAAATTACTTCTGCTCTGATAACGAATAATTTGTAAAATTAGTTGCGTCAACTAAATTTTTTTGATGTGACTACGAATATGCATTAGCAACGACGGTTTTGCTAAAGGAGCAAAATTATTTTTCTCCGTGTACATGCATATCGCGTACATATGTGTACGTAAACTCGCCTGTTTGTGTGTGTATGCGTGTGTATGCGTACGTGTGTACGTAATATGGTAACGCGATGATCTCTTTATGCTAGTCACGCGTGCCCGATAAGCATAACGAGTCCTCAAGAACTCATTCACGTGCATAAAAGCGTTACTTAGGAGGACGCATTGCTGCAAAGATCGCGCGTCGACTCTTTTACATTATCAACTATTCCGCGAATTGATATGCGGGTGCAGAACGCGACACGCGACAAGGTGTACCATCCGAGAGCGATCACCTGTTATTTATCTCAGGTATCTTGCAGAAGAGGCGTAAATTAGAATCCCGCTTTACTAGACGCAGAGAGAGATAGATAGATAAATAGAGAGAGAGAGAGAGAGAGAGAGAGAGAGAGAGAGAGAGAGAGAGAGAGAGAGGAGGGAGCTAAATATTCATTGTAAGAATATTATGTAAAACTCGGCCGACAGTTGTTTCATTAATTATACACGATCGTTAACAGATTGAGTGCCATTGAGTTCTTATGAAAATACTATTAGCCTTATAAATTGCACGGCTAATGCAGAGCAGATGAAACATGAGAGAGGTAAAAGATATAATTTTTTCTGAAATCCATCATTTCTTAAGATTTCATGTCGACTATTGTCTGAAACATCTTCCTTTAAAATAAATTACTCAAAAGATATTTGAGGTCATCGTATGAAACGTTATCTTTGATATTTGCGCGTGTATCTTTGATATTTTACCTATTTCTTCTCTCAGTGCGTCCCGAAACGACAGAACCTTCGCTCGAGCAAAAAATTTCGTCCGAGTAGAATTTCAGCTCAGATTAAAGTTTAATCGACGTGGTGGAAACTGACATTAGAATAATAACGGTCGACGTAATATCGTCGCTCGCCAATTCCGTCCGCTCGCGTTTTCTCGCGTCTTCTATTACAGCTAGCTAGCTTTTCGCGACGCGTACGTCCGGAGAACAGCGTGCGCGGATGTCGTTAAAGTCCCGCGTTTAAAGTGACCGTTGCGAATCGACAGCGACGCGACAATCCGTCAGTTGGCAGTCGATCAACCGCTTAATCGCGCCGACTTAACGCGAGAATTGCGGTAGACCGCGCGCGCGCGAGAAATCGCATTGTTTCCGCGATCCGTGAAGTAACACTCGCCTCGAGTGCGACGCGACGAGTGTGTCGCGATTTTCAATTTTCAGAGAAACGCCGACCTGCCGGCCGTACGAATACTTGACGAATTGACGACGCGGCCTGTTTTAATACCGCAACGCCCGCAAGAATCGCCGATAAATCGTGCACGTCCCATCTGTCTCGCGACAACGTCGGGCGTAAATCGCAAGACCCGACGCGGAAAAGTGTGTTGCAAATACCGCGAGAAATATCTATCGGCGTCGCCGGCGCTATAAAACCATGTACGCGCGATTGTACGTAGTCGCAAGCCATTTGCGTATTTTATAAAAAAAGTAAGAGAAGGAACATCCTGCAAGATGTTATGAAAGAGAAAGAAAAAGGGAGAGAGAGAGAGAGAGAGAGGGAATTAAATTCTTTTTTTATTCCGCACGATTTCGCAGCGAGAATTCGTCGAAATACGCGACGGTAGTGAATAACGACGCGTCTAAATTTACTCGAGAAATTTCAACACAATCCCGCGCGGCCGGTGATCGCACAACGAGGCCGGGATTCTCGTATGACATGCGTCGAGTCAAGGTCTATCGTACGCACGTTCCTGCCAAGTATACGATGAATCGGTATCTTTATTTACTTCTTTCTTTTTTTTAGCTAGTTGTCTCACAACAACATTAGCACGAGGTCCAGTGTTTTCACGATCGAACCTTTTCTAATCGCGCGTCAGATATGATTTCAATTCATATGTACTCTCTAACTTTTCTAGACTCGAGTTAATGGCCGTTACGTGCCTCAGGCGAGATACTCAGATCTGAGCTTAGAATTAGATGCGAGTCTTTCAGCTCAATCGCGACCACACACGTAACGTCGCATATATTATATGATTATATATTAAAAGATTCACAGCAAACCCCGAATTCGAGTCTGAATAACTCACGCGGGACAAGACAGCGACTATTAATATGGGCCTGAGAGTCTCCTTGCTCCAAAAGCATCTTAGAGATGTCTGAAAGATATCCTACTTGTTCCAGATATCTTTAGGATATCCCTAACAAGGGAACCGCTTGCGAACATACATTGATATTGTAATTTTTTTGTTCTTATTTAATAAAGTATCTCTTAGAAAGTGTTTTTGCCGCTTTATAAGTAAATGTAACAACTGAATCTAGAGATAAAGAGTAGTTCATCTTAATCAACCCACTAGAATATCTCAAAATTTTCAAATTTAAGGCAAAAATGTTTTTTTACAAAAGTCACTTACAAGTAAACCTATTTAAAAGTTACACTCCGATTTCTTTCTAATTTGCCACAAATGTAGAAGTACAAAAAATATTTAGGTCATATTTTTTCATTTTGGCCCACTTTGAGTTTCACGGCCAGTTTATAGCTTTTTAATGTTCTCATCGACGGTTCCCTTGTACGTATCTTGGACTCTCGTGTTGTTTGGAGTAAAATCTCATTTAGAACAAATAAAAAATGGTACTTTCTAAAATATCTCTGTGAAATCGGTGGAGCACATCAGATTCACTCTTCAGTTTTGAGTGAAAATGTCCACTCGACGATTCAGAGTGAAGAATTCACCCTCTATGAACGGAAAATCATTCGAATTCAAGTGACTCCGATAGTCACTCCGTTTCTCGGGTGAGATTTCACTCCAAGAGATTTTCAGAGGAATCTGAATTACAGTGAAATAAATTCCTTTAAGAAATTCGCTTCACCAGATAACTATCTCACTATTCACTTCGGCACACTGAGAGAAAAGATTGGTAACTATAACAAACTGAATTCAGTTACAGAAATTCATTGAATCTTTAGTAACTAATACTAAATATGATAATAATTACCAAATATTTAATAGATCGGACGTAATTGCATTCACAGTAACATCAATTAAATAATTTAGTAATAGTTACTTAATGTTAAATATTTAATATAAAATATATTACAGTTATGAACAAATATTTGATAATTGTTATGAAGTCGTTATATCCCATATAATAAAAAATTCAGTAGGTACGAGTTCTATTTTGTTACCAATATAAGTATGTTTTGTTGCAGCACAACGAAAAATTCATTCATTTGCAGCTATTACATCGTTTCAATATCTATTATTACAGATAGTTGGTTGAACTTATCAAAAATTTTGTAACTATTACAAAATCGCTTATTTTGCTCAACTATTCAATAAGTTTTATTAAATATATTCTGGAAGCAAATAAATTTTACTTCTGTCAAATAAATAATTTATTTTACAGAACTAAATTAATTAATAAGTATTGCCATAACTTTGGCCCGCTATATTTACGTCTATCATTTAGTAATAGTAACCAAATTTTGATAATATTTTGATAATATTTTAATAAGTTTTATTTACCAAATATATTCTGGAAGCAAATAAATTTTACTTCTGTCAAATAAATAATTTATTTTACAGAACTAAATTAATTAATAAGTATTGCCATAACTTTGGCCCGCTATATTTACGTCTATCATTTAGTAATAGTAACCAAATTTTGATAATATTTTGATAATATTTTAATAAGTTTTATTTACCAAATATATTCTGGAAGCAAATAAATTTTACTTCTGTCAAATAAATAATTTATTTTACAGAACTAAATTAATTAATAAGTATTGCCATAGCTTTGGCCCGCTATATTTACGTCTATCATTTAGTAATAGTAACCAAATTTTGATAATATTTACTAAATTCTTCTCTCAGTGTAGGGATACGTGAATAACGCTGAATATGTCTCGCTGATTAAAAAGGTAGCGCGCGTGACGTGAATGATGTACGTAAATCGACGCGACGCGAATGACGCGAGTAAATCGACGCGACGATTCGGCAAGATGTGCCACGCGCATCTCGACATTGATGTAGCATTCGCCATCTCCCGCAACAATCGCGTCCCACGAAACGTTTATTTAAAATGTAGTCCCTCTCTCTCTGTCTCTCGCCTACTTGGCAATCATTCAAAGGTCGCGCTATTGGGCCCAGCGTTTTGTGTGCCATGCTTTTGCGAGCTATAGAAAATCCCCGACGTCTCTAACGCGCGCGATCACGTCGAGGCTCGTCAGAGAACGGGAGGTCGATTGCAAAATGCACTAATTGCCGCTGAAATATGCTGCATCGTAAATTAAGCCAAGAGAGCGTATCTCGAAGACGTTTCTGCATATTGTGTTCGCGTAACGACTCCCTCTCTGCGCATAACACGGAATTATCGTGAACCTTTAAGTGTAACGAAACGTCGCGATGAATATATTCAAGAATGCAACGCGTGCCACGTTGCATTCCTCTCGTATGCGGGATTCGTCGTCTAGCAATCGCAATCGGATCTATAGTTTAATCATAAATCATTGTCGCGCATGTTTGTTATCACGATGGGAAGTCACGGGGACTTAATGATACGTGTGCTCGCGAGGTAAATCAGTGGAAGGTTTCTGATTGAACTGATAAAAGGACTATTTCATCGAGGACGATCAGTGAGCGTTCGCTGATTTTCAGTGAAGACACTCCCATTCTACTTGTCTTACATCTCACTGATTATATGCTTTAGAGAGCGACGCGCGATCGAGAGAGCTCTCGCGCAATTTTCGCCGTGAGTTTCGCGAGAATTCCGAGCGACGAAGGAAATTTTCGCGTTTATATGAAATATAAATCACGCGACTTCTCCTTCCGACTCGATACGGCACGTGATCGCTTTCAGAAGTAACGAGAACGCGTCGACATCGCGTCCAATGTCGCAGTTGTCAACGAAAAGAGCGTGTATTTCCAAGCTGCATGCTCGCGCGTGAAGCAGCATGATACTTGGAAGATGGATGCAGTCAGCGAGCGGAAGAGCGAATGTTCCTCACAATCGTGTTTATGTAGTCGAAAGGATCGAACTCCTGCTGCTCCTCGTCCGGGTTCGGCGGCGGACATGGGTAGAACGCCTGCGATGGTCTAGCAAAACAATATTCCAGATTCGACGAGTTGTCACCTTTTTCCTTCTTATCATCCTAGGTTTTACATTGCAAAACGTCTTCTTGAGGAAAATTCCACTCAATACTCTATAGTATGTGTACACTGAGAGAAAAATATAGTTGCCTTCAACTATACTTTTGATTTTGACCAAAAAAATAATTAGAGAAACCATTTTTCTAATAACACTTACTAAAATAACAGTTTTTCTAACTATTTTGTGGTTAAAATCACAATGACAACTATACTTTTATCTCAGTAACATGTACTATAGAGTATTGAGTACAATTTTACTAGAGATATGCGAACTATTCGAATTTGAATTGAATCAAGTGAAATTCGATTCGATTCAAATTCAAATCCCTATGATTCGAATCCGAATACTTCGAAAATTCGAATACGAATCGCGCACATTAGCATTAACGAAGAACTATTAAAGACATCCAGTCTTATAGGAATTAGCATGACTTGAAAAGTTTGCTATACATTAAGATTTTCTTCAAAAATATTAAAAGAAGATAATGGCTTCTAGATAAATTCTTACCGACAACTGTCGGATCGATATGTGTCGATTGCGCAGCTTTCAAGACTGGAACTGTATTCCATATACGTTTACCGACTGTATATTATACATTGAGAGAAAAATTATACTAAAATCAACAAATTTTTCCTTGATGGATGCCATTAATATATTTACTTAAATCTACATTCTCTTTATTTAAACCAAATACTGTTTATTTACATCAGGTAAACAATATTTGATTTAAATAAAGAGAACGTAGATTTAAGTAAATATTTTAATGGCACCCATCAAAAAATATTTGTTGATTTTAAGATAATTTTTCTCTCAGTGTATATCTCTTACTTTAAAATGAATTGATATCACATGATCAATGTTATCTCTCTCATACTGAAGCCACTATTTTCCTGTTGAATTCAATGATTATATTAATTAAAAATCCTTTCAACGATTCGATTCGATTCGGATGAAATTTCATCGATTCAATTCGATTCGAATTCAAAATTAAAATCTAAGTTTCGATTTGATTCGACATAAAAAATTTTTGATTCGCATCTCTAAATTTTACCCAAAAAAAAAGACATTTTGGAATGCAACCCTAAATTCTACATACAACTAATTGCACTTGACCTTAATAAATTCGATAACCGTTTAATATCTGACTTATGCATCGCAATACGATAATCTGCGTTAGCTCTCACACGCCTTTGATTTATGCATTGTCTTTCGCAGAGCCGTTATCTTTATATCTACATTGCAAGTCCAAGCACGTTACTTTTAAAGACACAAGCGTGTAATTTGGCTGAAACACTTCTTACAAGTTTCTTGCCGCTTCAAGTCACGTCATTGAACACGCTTAAGACGTGTAAATTGCAAATTTTAAATACGTTCAAACGCGTTAAACGACATGACTCGGAATGTGTAAAAAGAAATTCAGTCGAAATGAAATACATTCGAGTTTGCAGTGTACAGAGGATTGCATATATACCTAGCCATTCCCTAGCCATGTATGTCTCCTAATCGAAAAAAGTATAATCGATAAAAATGTTTGACCTAATATATTCGTTTTTATATATTCAAAAGTCGTATTTGCTGATTATTCGAAGAAACAATCAATCTCTTATTAATTAGTTCTATTAATCTATATTTGATATTTAATTACAACACGATATTACTCACAGATTAAATAATAAATAATATCTAGTATATTTATTATATTTCTTAAACAGATTATGCCATCTCTTGTGTGTGAAGAGTATTGCAATACTAATCTTTAAATTGTATCTTTTCAGAAGTTGTAAGATGACGAGCATAGTGCTTTTATCGTTATTTATATTTTATGATTCTTTTACCATTAATTATGTCACGGTTGTCGCGTTACACGTGAGCGGATAATCGTAATTATAACCGCAAACAAAACATCAAGCTATCCAAGTTTCACAGCTGCATCTTGCAGTTTCTTGGAATAATCAACAACCACGATCCTTGATTATCTAGAAACGAATGCGTTAAGTCGAAAATATTTAATGATTCGACTAGAACATGTCTACACTGAGAGAAAAATGTATGATATTTGAAACTATAATGGCTTAGTAAAAAGATTATAGTTAGGAATATCTTTTTTATAGTAAATGTCACCATAATGTTTGTAATATTTACAATATAAGCATAGTATAATTGACTCATGTAAAACTTTTACCAAGAATTATAATTATTTGAAATAAAAAACATAGTAAGATAGCAAATATTAAATGGTAAGATAAATTAACTATTTTATATAGTCAATATAATTGGAATATTTGGAAAATATGGGTGCATATAACTATATTCTCAAAGCGTGTCTTACTATACACATAGAGTAATAAAATGATGACTATAAATAGTGACCCACTGAGAGAAAAATGTATGATATTTGAAACTATAATGGCATAGTAAAAAGATTATAGTTAGGAATATCTTTTTTATAGTAAATGTCACCATAATGTTTGTAATATTTACAATATAAGCATAATATAATTGACTCATGTAAAACTTTTACCAAGAATTATAATTATTTGAAATAAAAAACATAGTAAGATAGCAAATATTAAATGGTAAGAGAAATTAACTATTTTATATAGTCAATACAATTGGAATATTTGGCAAATGTAGGTACATGTAACTATATTCCCAAAGTGTGCTTTACACATAGAGTAATAAAATGGTGACTATAAATCTGTGTTCATTCTGCTATATCTTCATATTTAGATAAACTATAAATATATGTTTGAGGCCAAAATAAACTATAAAATATAGTGAGATTATAGTTATTCCAATTATTTTTAGATTAGGATTGCTATACACAATCCTCTGTACTCATCCAACTATCAATTTTCCCGAATAATCCTTTATAACGTGGCCATTTGGCGTGTGAGCTTCTAAAAACATTTGTGCTCCATAAATTCCCCCGTTACACCTGCTGCTGCGTTGCGTAACGCACTTCCGTCACCGCGGCGCGATTCTACATAGAATTCTTTATAGAATAAGGCGGAGCTCGCGAGTAAGTCCCGGTGGGACGGCGTCTTTGACGTTCCGCGTCCCTTTCCTGTGCTTTTCTCTCTGTGCCCGGATTTCGACTCATTTCCGCGCTTCCCGCCGCTAAAATCGCGGGGGATCCGCGCGCAGCATATACCTGTGCGGTCTATTCCGGCGGTTTTCTTTTAACTTGGCCATTAATCTCGTGAACTCCTCCCATTCTTTGTCCACCTCCTCCTCGCTGCCCTCGGGATGATGGTGCAGGGTCTCCTCCAGAAGCTCCTTCTTCGCGGTCTGGCTCGCCATTTTCGCGTTCGCTCTCTTTCTCACTCTTGCGCTCCCGCCGACGATTACACGGATTATACGCTCGCTCGCGCGTGCAGTCGCGACGCATTTAACGCTTTTACGACCTCCTCATCCGCATGCCGAGCGGCGCACGGGATCTCGTATTTTCCACGAAGAAACGGAAATGCCGATGGACAGTCGGATTTATTGTTCCGCTCGGCCGCGAACCAGAACTCTCATCGAGCTCGCGAGAACCACCACGTCGGCGCGCTCCGCTTTTCGCGAGGGACAATCGCTCGCCGCGCCTTTCCCGCGGGCTTTTCACGGCGAGCACGAGGAGCCGCGCGCCGACAAACACCTGGGGCACACTGACACTTGAAGGAGGACGCGCGGGTGTCGTGGGGTGTGCGCGAGAAATACGTGCGAATCGCGCGGATTCGCGAGAGAACAATGCGTCGCGAACACACGAAGCCAGTGAGTCACACTGACAACGAGAGAAGAGAGAGAACAAGCGTGCAATTCTCAAATAGGAGGCCCTATAGCCTGGTCCAATTTACGGTCTCATTAGCCTCACTGACTGCCTCACTCGACGCTCTGCGGCTGTGCGCGCACACAAGTGCGATTTTCCCCCTCACAAGCCGGTCAAATTGCCGATTGTCAACGGACACCTCTCTTTCTCTCTCCACCTCGGCGCGCGTGTTCGCCGAGCTGAAAGAAAATCCGTCGTCGTCGCGCCGCAGGTTCGACAGGACGTTTCGAATTCAAATTCGAGCGCGCCTCGTCGTCGTCCTGTCTCTACGAAGTTCGCTTCTCTTCGAAACAACGAGACGTCTCGCGGAACATCGTGTTCCGTGATTTAATTGCAATCGAGTCGGCCGAGTGCTCACGATTGGTGGAGAAGTTGAGTTCGCCCGTGATACCCGTGGAGAGTTCTCACGCGGAAAATCCACGAAGCGAGGCGCGATTGATCGACGCTCGAGAGAGCGCCGGGGAAATCTTATTGGCGGCATTTCTAGTAGCGACTGTACAAAAGCCGTGTACGGCAATTGGCCACTTCCCTCGACGAGGGCTCGTAGGAAGCTGCCTTCAAAGTCATGAATTATCATTGACCAAAATTACCGCGTAATTTGATGGATGGCCGTCTTAACCAGCGCCAGCCCAGCGTCACAGCTCCGATCGATGACTCCGCCGATCCCCACGTTATTTTCGGACACGATCAACACCATGACGATAACAATGACGAAAAGATGGGCGAAAAAAGGGAATGATCACTCTGCTCGTGTTCGCGCGTACGATATCGAGGACGGGATGTACGTTACGTACCTCTCTCTCTCTCTCTCTCTCTCTCTCTGTTTCTTTCTCCTCGCGCGCAGGTTCGAACGTTCAGTGAATTTCGAGAGCGGCGGCTGGACATTTAAATGAAGGCCGAGATAATACCTGCATCCAAAAGTAACGCACGTAATGAAGCAGAGACTCCCCGCTTCATTGTTGACCGATCAGGCCGTAAATTCGCTTGTTTGGCCCATCGTTTTATTTTCACCATCGCGGACTGCGCGATGCAAACAGATAACGCCGCGCGCTGCGATGCGCTCAAAAGAACCGCCGAACAAATTTGCGCTCGCAAATTAACGTCGCGCGCGCGCGCGCGCGGCAATGACACACCGCGCTCCTTCCTCACGGCTCGATAAGACTCGGAAAATGTACTGCATATCGATTGTTGAGCGTTCCAGAGGTACGGGGAAAATCGAGAAGGTCGGCGCGGAGATCTCGAGATGAAAAATAGGAAATATATCGGAGGTGCGCGGTAAAAAATATCTTGTGTTATTGATTCGATCGAGCCGTTTTTGGGTTTTTGGGTTAAATTGTTACCGTGTGTGTCAACTGAACATACTGTCGTCATTTTCATTGTACTGCGTTGAATTCATATTCGTCATTTTTGTCTCATGTGATACACTCAGATTTTTATTCAAAGCCGAATCCAAGTTTATTGATAAAATTATAATATATGTCACATATGTGTAAGCGTGATTCATAACTGGAAAACTCTCATCTAATTCTAAATTCAAATTCGAAAATCGCCCGTGAAAGAAGTTTCAAGTAACGGACTTGAATTGTTAGAGTAACAAAAGAAAAAAAAGAATTATTGCTATGATCAATTTTTATTGGCTTCGTGAAAATTTCCTGCCGCAATTATTAACATTTTTAAGGCAACAAATCAGTAGATCAGCGCAACCAAGAATTGATTCTCGAAGCCAGAAGGAAAAACTATGTCATACCTTACTATTTTTTAGTTGACAATCATTCTTTTTTTTCGTGTACTTTCTAAATTTCTTGATGATAGAATTAAGGGCTTCCATGTGCTTGCAATGACACTATCTGTATTCGCAAAGTGCATGAACAATGAGAGTAGTCGCTATTGTTAACTGATCCTTTCAGCGAGACTTTACTGATCATAGTTACAATTTTGTTCTTATAGCAGTTGTATCATAACCCGAGTCAAAATTTTGATCCTACTTTCAGTCTTATTATTCCATTCAACACCTATTTTGAGACTCTGAACCTATGTAAACTTCTTTTGATTCTATTTAACCTATCCGAGTAGAAAATTTGATCCTACATTCAGCCTCACTATTTCATTCAACACCTATTCTGAAGCCTGCAACACAAGCTATTTTGACGCTAAAGAAAGCGAAAAGAAAAATTTCGGACATCATCAGAGTCAGAGTAAATTGTACCATTAGAAGTTGTAATTGTACCATTAGAAATTTTGACCCTATGTTGAACCTCGAATTCTACACTGCAGTAGGAGTTAGAATAGCAAAGTAAGTTTAATTCTAATATAATTTACTCTTCTAATATAATTTACTCCTACTTTAACCTTGATGATTTCTGAAATTTCGTTTTCTTTAGCGTCAAAGTAGGTTATATAATAATAGGATCTTAGGAAGCAAAGTAAGTTCAGTTGCGAACTTCTATTGAAGCTTTAGCTCCTACATAGAATATATGTATTTTATAGAAATATTTAAAAAATTTAATAAATAACAAAACAGAAACGTCAAATAGCAAACAAAATATACATTTTATTTGTTGCATATATTTCAGACATCCTCAGGGTCAAAGTAACAATAAAATATATCATTAGAATTAAACCTACTTTGCTATCTTAGCTCCTACTGCAGTGTAGAATTCAAGGTTCAACATAGGGTCAAAATTTCGATTAAAAAATGGGTGTCAATATCGTCAAAATAGATTTGACTTAGGTTGCAGATTATCTAAGTAGGCTCAAACTATTTTTAAGAGCGTCAAAGTAGCGTCAAATTTTGACAAGGTAGAGTTAAAGGTTCAAAAGAGAAGTTAATAAATATCAATATCGTCAAAGTAGCTTTTACCTAGACTATAAGCCGTCTAAGTAGACGCAAACTATCCTTAAGAGCGTCAAAGTAGCATCAAAATTTCGACTCGGGAATTAAACCTACTTTGCTGACTTAGCTCCTACTACAGTGTAAAATTTAAGTTTCAACATAAGGTCAAAATTTCCACTCGAAAATGGGTGTCAGTATCGTCAAAATAGATTTGACTTAGGTTGCAGATTATCTAAGTAGGCTCAAACTATTTTTAAGAGCGTTAGAATTTTGCCAAGGTAGAGTTAAAGGTTCAAAAGAGAAGTTAATAAGTATCAATATCGTTAAATTAGGTTTTACCTAGGCTATAAGTCTAACTAGACGCAAACTATCCTTAAGTACGTCAAAGTAGCATCAAAATTTCGACTCGGGAATTAAACCTACTTTGCTGACTTAGCTCCTACTACAGTATAAAATTCAAGTTTCAACATAGGGTCAAAATTTCCACTCGAAAATGGGTGTCAATATCGTCAAAATAGATTTGATCTAGGTTGCAGATTATCTAAGTAGGCTCAAACTATTTTTAAGAGCATTAGAATTTTGCCAAGGTAGAGTTAAAGGTTCAAAAGAGAAGTTAATAAGTATCAATATCGTCAAAGAAGCTTTTATCTAGACTATAAGTAGACGCAAACTATCCTTAAGAGCGTCAAAATAGCATCAAAATTTCGACTCGGAAATTAAACCTACTTTGCTGACTTAGTTTCTACTACGTTATAGAATTCAGAGTTCAACATAGGGCTCTGAATTTCGATTCGGGAAGTACGGCATTTCAGTGAAGAACGAAAGTGTAACTGATTGCGCTTTAGAAAGTAACAGAAAATTTTTCGCAGCGTGACAAGTGCATGAATCACTCGCGATCGATTGCATGCGGAGCGTTACCTGTATTTTGTGAAGTAACCGGGCCGTTTGCAGCATTTCAGTGTGGGAGCGACGTGCAAGCGGTGTACCGGTCGCATATTCCAAAACGCAGAGAGGCGCAGCGAATAGCACTGGGCGAAGCGCGAAATATCTTATATTTAAACCTTTTTAGCGACGCGAACCGAGCGATTAGAGGCGGTCCTCTACGTCATCGAGTGAAAGAAGACGTCAGAGGATGTAAGTCGAGCCACTTTGCTCTCCGATTACACGAGAAATTCGGTCCCGTCTCGTTTTGCGCGCGATCGTCATGATCGTCCGCGTGATTCGCGAGAAAAACGTCGCGCGGAAATGCGCCAGCCATCGTCGAGGCCGGACGACGTTTTGCGACGAGGCAGAAATTGCGCGGAAATCGCGGAGCAGAACAGATTGAAGCGGTTTCGTCGCGATCGCGAAGATAACGGCGAGTGTATCGGGCGAAGACGAAGCGGGAATCGCGAAGTCAATTAACGCGATTCGCGAAAGGTCGATTTCGCCTATCTATGCACCGAGCAATTGCAACAAAGATTAATTCCTTCCGCGAACAAGTTTGACCTCCCCGACGGCTTCACTGCGCATTCTGTATTCGCGGAAACAAACGCAGTGTTCTAATGAGCGATACGTATTCTGTTTTTTTTTTTCAGTTCTACATGGGATATTCCGGCTTTTATTTAGAGCCATGTTCATCAGTGAAATTATAATATCCGGTGACTCACAGAAGAGCCGCGGTGTATAGATAGATTAGGTCAAACAGGACAACAAGTTTCTCTGAATTAAATTATATGGTCCTTAGATACAAAATCAAATTATAATAAAATGAGAAATAGCATGTAAAAGCCAAGACACAGGTGTAAAAGTGCAGACAATTTTAATCACCTCAAATATATTATACAAGTTAAACGTTTCGACCTGTTTTAGGCCCTCTTCAATAATATAGTTTTACAGACAGAACATTTGCAGTCAATTAAACAATTTTGAGAATTAGTAAATATTTCGCTCATGAAACTTTAACTCGCATTTGTCACTGTGCGTATGCGAGTTAAAGTTTCATGAGCGAAATATTTACTAATTCTCAAAAATGTTTAATTGACTGCGAATGCTTTGTCTGTAAAACTACATTACTGAATAGGACCTAAAACGGATCGAAATGTTTAACTTGCATAATATATTTGAGGTGATTAAAATTGTTAACACTTTTACATCTGTGCTTTGGTTTTTACATGCTATTTCTCATTTTATTATAAAAAGTTTCTCTATCTCAGAGATTTTTACTCAGACCAATTAAGCTAAAAAGTCCTCTATTATTTTTCAAATGACTACGTAATTGTTTAGTTATTAATTAAAGAAAATTTGTGCATTATTGTGTATACAACTGTACACTATTCTTCTTTAATTGATAACTAAACATGCATGCGCTTATTGTAGAAAATGGTAGAGGACTGCGTCGACTTCATGTTCGTCATTCTTGCACAGAAAAAACAATTCTGTTGGTGCAACCGAATTTTCGATTGTTTAGGGATCAGACAAAAACTTGACTGTAGAAACAGAAAAATTTCTTTATGAAGCTTCTGTATAGTCAATTGTTTTCAGTTGCCTCAACCGAGTTCTGATATCGTTGAATGTTCAAACAAATATTTTTGGCTGACAACAGAAATATTAATTTTCATAACAGAGATATCGCTTCTGATCACTTAATTTTCAGTTGGTTCCTATTTGGTTGCACCAACTGAATTTTTTTTGCGTGTGTCTCATGTGATACACTCAGATTTTTATTCAGAGCCAAATCCAAATTTATCAATAAAATTATAATATATGTGACATTTGTGAATTGATAATAAAAATCTGAGATCATTTTACGAACAATACATAAAAATCTAAGTTATTAATCAAAGAAGATTCGTGAACGATCATTTATAAGCGTGATCCACAACTGGAAAACCCTCATCTAATTCCAAATTCAAATTCGAAAGT
>NW_022639480.1:354690-357707 GCF_010583005.1 Odontomachus brunneus
CGGCCTGACACCCCATTTTTTGAAAGTAAAGCATTCCAATACCGATATAAATTGTTCTAGTTGTTCCAAACATTGTTCCAAAAGGACAAATCCATAAGTTGAATTATAAGTCCAAAAAATGAAAAAAATGTTTTCGGCCTGACACCCCATTTTTTGAAAGTAAAGCATTCCAATACCGATATAAATTGTTCTAGTTGTTCCAAACATTGTTCCAAAAGGACAAATCCATAAGTTGAATTATAAGTCCAAAAAATGAAAAAAATGTTTTCGGCCTGACACCCCATTTTTTGAAAGTAAAGCATTCCAATACCGATATAAATTGTTCTAGTTGTTCCAAACATTGTTCCAAAAGGACAAATCCATAAGTTGAATTATAAGTCCAAAAAATGAAAAAAATGTTTTCGGCCTGACACCCCATTTTTTGAAAGTAAAGCATTCCAATACCGATATAAATTGTTCTAGTTGTTCCAAACATTGTTCCAAAAGCACAAGTAAAGAGTAAACACATGCTTCCTTTCTTGTTCCAACCGAGATCTTTTTGTTCTGAGTTGTGCTAGGCTTAAGAATTATAGTTTTAGAGTATGAGATTCGTAGCGTCATCCGTTCTCCGAAAATTCGAAAAAAAATCGATTTGAGAGTACTCGACGTCAAGAGTAAACACATGCTTCCTTTCTTGTTCCAACCGAGATCTTTTTGTTCTCAGTTATACTAGGTTTAAACGACGAAGCAATTTCACTTTATTTTGTCATGACATTTTGTAATTATTTCCGCCAATTTTTAAAACTATAATTCTTAAGCCTAACAATATCACTTTGGAACAATGTGGTACAAAGTCAGAACAATCTGGAATAACTTTCAAAATTATAAATTTCAAAAAGTGGAATGCCAACTTCATACACTCCCCTCTCGCGGATCTTATCGGGCGTGCGCGCGATAAAATCTTCATTTTCGCTTTCGCTGCGCTCTCCTAACACTGAGAGAAAAATGTATGATATTTGGAACTATAATGGCATAGTAAAAATATTATAGTTAGGAATATAATTTTTATAGTAAATGTTACTATAATATTTGTAATATTTACAATATAAGTATAGTATAACTGACCCGTGTAAAATTTTTACTAAAAATTATAATTATTTGAAATAAAAAATATGGTAAGGTGGCAAATATTGAATGGTAAGAGAAATTAACTATTTTATATAGTCAATACAATTGGAATATTTGGCAAATATAGGTACATGTAACTATGTTCCCAAAAGTGCTTTACCATATATATAGAGTAATAAGGTGGTAACTATAAATCTGTGTTCATTCTACTATATCTTCATGTTTAGATGAACTATAGATATATGTTTGAGGCCAAAACGAACTATAAAGTATAGTGAGATTATAGTTATTCCAACTATTTTTTTCTCTTAATGAAGGAGGAGACGAGCCATTTTAAAAGCTCCAGAAACACTCACGTTGAACGAAGCGCCGCGTTGCGTTCGTGTTTCGTCCGACGTTGCGAACGTCGCGGCTGCATGTATTGATACGTGCGTTACATTACGCCATGGGAACACCGCTCCCAGAACACCACGGATGTCCCATGGGTTCCATGACCTCCTGACAGTGGCGCGTTAGACCGGTGAATTAGTTAATGCGAGTGGACGTCGAGCGCGCGGCAATGAATTACCGCGCTCGCAACGCGTCAACACTGCAGACGAATGCATTTTGGACAGGATCGTTTGTCCAATTACCGGACCTTCCATCCGGCTTAATCCGTAACGGAAAGCAGAGTCACGCTGGCGATGAACTCGATCTCAATCATCGCGCTCTTCCTTCCTTTCGATTCCCAGGGTTGGAAAGTTGCGCTTGTCAAAGGCAATTCGTTACTCTCTCAAAGTAAATCACAGTGAACACGCTTCTCGATTGAATCACTGAGAGGAGTCTTATCGTCGATAATTAGTCAATACTCATTGATTTTCAATGGGAACACTCCCGCTCTACTGCTGTTTTATAATTCACTGATCTTAACAAATAGAAGGAAAATTTTACTGCGAAATCTGTAGTACACAAATCCGTTCTACACTGAAAGAGAAAAATATTTAAGAAAAGAAAAAATATTTATTCGTTGAATACTTATGACTTATTTGCTTATGACAATAATTCAACCTATGAAATATAAGCAAATTACTCGCCATAACAAAGAAGAACTTACCCAGACAGCACAATGTCCAAAATCGGGTCATAAGACGTCTTTAAGACATCTTTAAGGCAAGTTAAGGTTTTATAAGGTATTGTCTTAAAGATGTCTTAAAGACGTCCTAAAGATATTTTATGACTCGATTCTGGATATTTGTGCTGTCTGGGTATATACTAAAAAAAAAAATATATATATATATATGAAATCCCCTGGATTTCAATCCTGGATGAAATCCAGGGGATTTTATGATAATCCAAGCGACGTCGAGTAATTTAAGCTAGTATAAAATATTCTGCAAATATACATTTTCATAAAACCTTAGTTTCTCATAAAAGTAATTGTTTATTCTATTTAAATATTATAAAATATTATAAAAGATTATATGAATTTTTTTAAGTAAATATTGTTATTATAATTATATTGGTATACCCATCGAATAAATATTTTTTATTTTTTAAATATTCTTTCTCTCTCAATGTTTGCTGTACCAAATCCAATTTTCTGCATTTGCGCGACGACGAAATTAATAACGTGTTTCGCGTGCGACGATACTGTGTGTATTTGCAAAGAGCATCGAATAGTCGCTACTATTAAATAAAATTTTCAGCGAAATTTTACTACGATTTAGGTGCTATACTTATAACTAACGATCTCTGGACACGTCGCGGAAGAAAAGAAAAACTCGCTTCTCTGACAAATTTTGCGATCCTGAGTATTCTTGCGATCTTTACAGAGAGAGAAATTTATGACAAACATTATGTGTAAGTTATACGTACGTCAGTCACACTTGCTCTCTCTCTCTCTCTCTCTCTCTCTCTCTCTCTCTCTCTCT
>NW_022639480.1:357717-357811 GCF_010583005.1 Odontomachus brunneus
CAGCTAAGATAGCAAACTAGGTTTAATTCTAATGATATAATTTACTCCTACTTTGACCCTGATGATGTCTGAAATTTCCGCTTTCTTTAGCGCC
>NW_022639480.1:357821-366061 GCF_010583005.1 Odontomachus brunneus
TTCTAACTCTATCTTTTGGCTGGCATTGATAACGCGAAAACGAGTCAGACGCTCTGTCTGCACCTTCAGTTATAAATATACAATTTTGATGAAGAATACACCGATTGTACACTTTAGAGAGTAGTATTATATCTTTGCTAAAAGAAGAAGTGACTTGCAACAGTGTAATTGACGTGTTATTTCTCAACTCCGCTTTCAATGTATTATCTTCCAAACAATCGATTGATATCTACTCCTCCGCCTATATACACACACACATACGCAAAACGAATTATAAATTCGAACAAAGTCTCAGGGTAATTCCCGCGAAATGTTCGTGGATTTATTTCTCCGGAGAATTGGGTCTAGGATGTGTCGATGCAAAAATATATCTCGGTTACCGCGCCGTCCATAGACGGAGATGCGAATAAAGAGATAAGTTTAATTAACGTCGGTTGCTTCGATGCCATTCGCTGTGTGAGGCCGACAATACCTTAATGAGTCACAAACATACACACACACACACACACACACACAAGTCTCTATTGGCAAGTCGTTTCGTTAGCTCGTCGATCGCACGCGTGCGTGGATTCGAGAGATGGATAAGTCGTGTGCAATTTTGGCAATCGAGCTCGCTGCAACGCAATACCGCTCGATTTTTTTTTCTTTTATCTGTCTGTCCGCCTCTCCCTCTTTCAATCGCGATAACGCGCAACGTATGATTTCACACAACAACATATTTTTCATCGGAGTAATTAATTACTCATCGCGTATCAGCCCTTCGGTCGCGCGAAAAGACGAGTTATCGTGTAAGAAGCAAGAGCCTCGTTCTTGTCTACGCGATAATGCGGGGACAAACAAAGCATGTCGATAACTTTTGAACCTCCTTTTTACGTCTGTCGACTCGGACTGAAAAATATGCACGAATCACTAATCGTTTTTAACCGTGGAAGTGTGATAAATTGAAATATGATCGCAGGCAACCCGAGTCGAAATTTTGACCCTATGTTGAACCTTGAATTCTACACCGCAGTAGCAGCTAAGATAGCAAACTAGGTTTAATTCTAATGATATAATTTACTCCTACTTTGACCCTGATGATGTCTGAAATTTCCGCTTTCTTTAGCGCCAAATTAGGTTGTATAATAATAGGATCTTAAAAAGCAAAGTAGATTCAGTTGCGAATCTCTATTGCAACTTTAGCTCCTACATAGAATATATGTATTTTATAGAAATATTTAAAAAATTTAATAAATAACGAAACAGAAACGTCAAATAGCAAACAAAATATATATTTTATTTGTTGCATATATTTCACACATCATCAGGGTCAAAGTAGGAGTAAATTATATCATTAGAATTAAACCTACTTTGCTATCTTAGCTCCTACTGCGGTGTAGAATTCAAGGTTCAACATAAAGTTAAAATTTCGACTCGGAAATGGGTGTCAATATCGTGAAAATAGGTTTCACCTGGGTTGTAAATTATCTAAGTAGGCTCAAACTATTTTTAAGAGCGTCAAAATAGCGTCAAAATAGCGTCAAAATTTTGACAAAGTGGAGTTAAAGATTCAAAGGAGAAGTTAATGAGTATCATTATCGTCAAAGTAGGTTTTAGCTAAGCTATAAACCGTTTAAGTAGGCGCAAACTATCCTTAAGAGCGTCAAAGTAACATCAAAATTTCGACTCGAGAAGTACACCAATCTTTAAACGGCTGTGAGCATTATGAGAGAATATAAATTTGGATAAGATCTAGTCACGAAGATAATCCTTTTTTTGCACAACTAACATATAAATTAAAAGCCAGACCACTTCAAATAAATTGAACATTATTTTGCAAAAGAAGTATACAACGAGTAAGAAATGTACGAGGGAGATTTTGTTGGGTAACAGTTGAGGAGATAAAGTGTAGAATCCGTCGAGAGAGCGACAATTCAAAGTTGCACACGCTCGTAGACTATTGATTATCGCGTATGATACTCTCGAGAGGCCGGCCTCCCGTTTTTCCTCAAGATCGCGTCTTCTCGTCTCTTTGAAGTCACTTGCGTAAGTTCTCCTTTTGGTATAAAAGTCAATGGTGATAATTGCGACCGGCCTTCGCCGCGAGAAGCTCTAATTGCACCGCACGTGACAGACGTTATATAGTTTTGAATGCCGTCGTCCTCCCGGAGAGGGGGAGAGGGAGGGAGGGAGGGAGAGAGAGAGAGAGATTCTTGCAATTCTTACGCCAATCGATAAAAATATGAACTAACCACGCGGTCAATACGCCACGAGGTGATTCGTTCGTTATGCAAGAAATCGCGGCAGGACAGGCGTCACGTGGATCTTAAAATTTATCGTCACGACGACAAACAGCCGCGTCGCGATTTCTATTCGTATCTTGAACGCGACACACATGCGCGCGGCACCACGAGGCAAACCAGTCCATCATTCGACGGGATGGAATACCAATTCTCCCGATGAACTTTCGACAGAAATCCTGAGTCTGCCATAAATTGGACGACCAGGCTGCACTCTACAATGCGCTTCAAATGATAATTTTTTCGAGAAATTGTTGCAGGACGATCTCTGGACACGTCACGTCAAGAAAAACTCGCTTCTCTGACAAATTTTGCGAGTATTCTTACGATCTCTACAGAGAGAAGAATTTATGACAAACATTATGTGTAAGTCATACATACGTCAGTCACACTTGCTCTCTCTCTCTCTCTCTCTCTCTCTCTCTCTCTCTCTCTCTCTCTCTCTCTCTCTCTCTCTCTCTCTCTCTCTCTCTCTCTCTCTCTCTCTCTCTCTCTCTCTCTCTCTCTCTCTCTCTCTCTCTCTCTCTCTCTCTCTCTCTCTCTCTCTCTCTCTCTCTCTCTCTCTCTCTCTCTCTCTCTCTCTCTCTCTCTCTCTCTCTCTCTCTCTCTCTCTCTCTCTCTCTCTCTCTCTCTCTCTCTCTCTCTCTCTCTCTCTCTCTCTCTCTCTCTCTCTCTCTCTCTCTCTCTCTCTCTCTCTCTCTCTCTCTCTCTCTCTCTCTCTCTCTCTCTCTCTCTCTCTCTCTCTCTCTCTCTCTCTCTCTCTCTCTCTCTCTCTCTCTCTCTCTCTCTCTCTCTCTCTCTCTCTCTCTCTCTCTCTCTCTCTCTCTCTCTCTCTCTCTCTCTCTCTCTCTCTCTCTCTCTCTCTCTCTCTCTCTCTCTCTCTCTCTCTCTCTCTCTCTCTCTCTCTCTCTCTCTCTCTCTCTCTCTCTCTCTCTCTCTCTCTCTCTCTCTCTCTCTCTCTCTCTCTCTCTCTCTCTCTCTCTCTCTCTCTCTCTCTCTCTCTCTCTCTCTCTCTCTCTCTCTCTCTCTCTCTCTCTCTCTCTCTCTCTCTCTCTCTCTCTCTCTCTCTCTCTCTCTCTCTCTCTCTCTCTCTCTCTCTCTCTCTCTCTCTCTCTCTCTCTCTCTCTCTCTCTCTCTCTCTCTCTCTCTCTCTCTCTCTCTCTCTCTCTCTCTCTCTCTCTCTCTCTCTCTCTCTCTCTCTCTCTCTCTCTCTCTCTCTCTCTCTCTCTCTCTCTCTCTCTCTCTCTCTCTCTCTCTCTCTCTCTCTCTCTCTCTCTCTCTCTCTCTCTCTCTCTCTCTCTCTCTCTCTCTCTCTCTCTCTCTCTCTCTCTCTCTCTCTCTCTCTCTCTCTCTCTCTCTCTCTCTCTCTCTCTCTCTCTCTCTCTCTCTCTCTCTCTCTCTCTCTCTCTCTCTCTCTCTCTCTCTCTCTCTCTCTCTCTCTCTCTCTCTCTCTCTCTCTCTCTCTCTCTCTCTCTCTCTCTCTCTCTCTCTCTCTCTCTCTCTCTCTCTCTCTCTCTCTCTCTCTCTCTCTCTCTCTCTCTCTCTCTCTCTCTCTCTCTCTCTCTCTCTCTCTCTCTCTCTCTCTCTCTCTCTCTCTCTCTCTCTCTCTCTCTCTCTCTCTCTCTCTCTCTCTCTCTCTCTCTCTCTCTCTCTCTCTCTCTCTCTCTCTCTCTCTCTCTCTCTCTCTCTCTCTCTCTCTCTCTCTCTCTCTCTCTCTCTCTCTCTCTCTCTCTCTCTCTCTCTCTCTCTCTCTCTCTCTCTCTCTCTCTCTCTCTCTCTCTCTCTCTCTCTCTCTCTCTCTCTCTCTCTCTCTCTCTCTCTCTCTCTCTCTCTCTCTCTCTCTCTCTCTCTCTCTCTCTCTCTCTCTCTCTCTCTCTCTCTCTCTCTCTCTCTCTCTCTCTCTCTCTCTCTCTCTCTCTCTCTCTCTCTCTCTCTCTCTCTCTCTCTCTCTCTCTCTCTCTCTCTCTCTCTCTCTCTCTCTCTCTCTCTCTCTCTCTCTCTCTCTCTCTCTCTCTCTCTCTCTCTCTCTCTCTCTCTCTCTCTCTCTCTCTCTCTCTCTCTCTCTCTCTCTCTCTCTCTCTCTCTCTCTCTCTCTCTCTCTCTCTCTCTCTCTCTCTCTCTCTCTCTCTCTCTCTCTCTCTCTCTCTCTCTCTCTCTCTCTCTCTCTCTCTCTCTCTCTCTCTCTCTCTCTCTCTCTCTCTCTCTCTCTCTCTCTCTCTCTCTCTCTCTCTCTCTCTCTCTCTCTCTCTCTCTCTCTCTCTCTCTCTCTCTCTCTCTCTCTCTCTCTCTCTCTCTCTCTCTCTCTCTCTCTCTCTCTCTCTCTCTCTCTCTCTCTCTCTCTCTCTCTCTCTCTCTCTCTCTCTCTCTCTCTCTCTCTCTCTCTCTCTCTCTCTCTCTCTCTCTCTCTCTCTCTCTCTCTCTCTCTCTCTCTCTCTCTCTCTCTCTCTCTCTCTCTCTCTCTCTCTCTCTCTCTCTCTCTCTCTCTCTCTCTCTCTCTCTCTCTCTCTCTCTCTCTCTCTCTCTCTCTCTCTCTCTCTCTCTCTCTCTCTCTCTCTCTCTCTCTCTCTCTCTCTCTCTCTCTCTCTCTCTCTCTCTCTCTCTCTCTCTCTCTCTCTCTCTCTCTCTCTCTCTCTCTCTCTCTCTCTCTCTCTCTCTCTCTCTCTCTCTCTCTCTCTCTCTCTCTCTCTCTCTCTCTCTCTCTCTCTCTCTCTCTCTCTCTCTCTCTCTCTCTCTCTCTCTCTCTCTCTCTCTCTCTCTCTCTCTCTCTCTCTCTCTCTCTCTCTCTCTCTCTCTCTCTCTCTCTCTCTCTCTCTCTCTCTCTCTCTCTCTCTCTCTCTCTCTCTCTCTCTCTCTCTCTCTCTCTCTCTCTCTCTCTCTCTCTCTCTCTCTCTCTCTCTCTCTCTCTCTCTCTCTCTCTCTCTCTCTCTCTCTCTCTCTCTCTCTCTCTCTCTCTCTCTCTCTCTCTCTCTCTCTCTCTCTCTCTCTCTCTCTCTCTCTCTCTCTCTCTCTCTCTCTCTCTCTCTCTCTCTCTCTCTCTCTCTCTCTCTCTCTCTCTCTCTCTCTCTCTCTCTCTCTCTCTCTCTCTCTCTCTCTCTCTCTCTCTCTCTCTCTCTCTCTCTCTCTCTCTCTCTCTCTCTCTCTCTCTCTCTCTCTCTCTCTCTCTCTCTCTCTCTCTCTCTCTCTCTCTCTCTCTCTCTCTCTCTATCTCTATTTTTTGGCTGGCATTGATAACGCGAAAACGAGTCAGACGCTCTGTCTGCACGATTGTCTCTCGATAATCCTGTTTGCTATTTTATTACAGCAGAAAGAACGAGAAAATACGAGCAGAAAGACAGAGAGAGAAAAAGACAGTGCTCTGGTCAACTACCTCGAAAAGCAATTGTTCGAGTTCTGGTAAAGTACATAAGAGTATCGTAAGGAAAACAGTATAATACGTTATCATACACAATGAACGTACAAAGTACGTGTAAAAATATGAATATATATTGTATAATTAGTACTTATGAAAAATAATGAATTTCCGACGCTCTCGGATATACATACACATGCGTATTCATGTGCACATATACTCGGTCGCTTATCGGGAACGAGTGAAGTGCAAAAGATAAATACATATACACATTTTTTTACGTCTCATTTGTTCGCGATAATCAGGCAAGTTTTATTATCGGCGACACCCACTCGTGCGCGAAGACGTAACGACTGTAATCGAGAACGAGCGGACAAGTCCAAGGCCAGGTCGTCATCATCGACCAGCGATCAAACCACAGCGTTGTTATGTCATCCTTATAGACATCGTATCCGTCAAATCATCGAATTGCACACGCGAACTGACTCGTGCGCGTGCACTTTATTCGTGCATGCGTAAATGATCGAGACAAAAGCGTCATACGAATTTAGCATCGACAGTATCGTCGCGTCTGCACGTGTTTGACCTTTATGTTTTTTGTGGCATGATTATATCTTCTCCCGTGTTTAAGACACCGTAATATATGTCGAAAGATTAATTCTATCATGTGTAATAATTTTTCTTTTATTTTGTTATATTTCTAAACTCCCTTCCCTTCAAAAAATGCGTCATTATTATGGCGCGTGAGTGAAGACAAAACAAGGTGTTAGATAGGAAAGCAGGATTCAAGGTGGAAAAAGTGCATAGCTACTCTCTTAAAGTGGATTAGTGAACAGTCATTGATGGTAGTTATAAATATAGCACTGAGCAGTGTATATTTGCTTTCAATGTTGCTTCACTGATTCACTTTAAGAGAATAACGGAACTCCTCGCTGATACCTACAAAAAGAGACTTAAGCAGACTTAGAGACGAGTTTCATCGGCTGCACACCCATGTGCTTGGCAAACTCTTCCGAAGCTTGCAGCTGATTCGGGTGATACGCGATCCCGCCTTCTCTGTCAACCTTCTCCATGTGCCGCTTCTCGGGGTCCCCGGCGATCAGAACAGGCTCCTGGCCGGAAGTCGGCAAGCCTCTCAGCTGTCCGAGTAAGGTCGACAGTCTCTCCTTGGATCCCTGCGCGAACGCTTCCGGATTGATCGCCATGAAACACTGTCCGAGATCGGCGACGCGGTCGCCGCTCTTCCAGGTTCGAATATTCGGCCCGAACTGACTTCCGCTGAGTACTCCGCAGAGTATCTCGACCATCAGACCCAGACCGTAGCCCTTGTAGCCGGAAGTCTGCTCGGTACCGCCGACAGGCATTATCAGCCCGGCGTCGTAAGCCTCTTGAGCGTTTCGCGTCACTTTCCCTTGGGAATCGAGCGCCCAACCCTCCGGGATATCCTCGTTCTTTCGAATAGCCAGCTCAATCTTACCGAGCGCTACAGCGGTCGTCGCCATGTCGAGGACGAATTCGTCCCCTTCGCACGCGGCCATGCCCAAAGACAACGGATTCGTCCCTAAGCCGGCCTTCATGCTGCGCGTTGGCGCCATCAAAGGACTCGTGTTGGTGCAGCTGAAGCCGATGAGGCCCTGCTCCATCGCCATCATGCTGTAGTAGCCGCAGATGCCGTAGTGGTTGGAGCCGCGAGCCGCCACCATGCCGATGCCGAACTTCTTCGCCTTTTCGATCGCCATTTCCATGCAGTACTTGCCGATCACCTGGCCCAGCGCGTTCTGCCCATCCACGAGAGCGATCGCCTGCAAGTGACGTCGTCCTGGACGAGCTTGCGGATGTAAGAGCTCTTACGGCTCAATGAACCGACCGGTGGAACTTGTCGCTGCGACTTGGCCTCCCGCCCCGACTCTCGATCTTTCGTTGAGAGGCAACGTTTCACACGAGCCTCCCCAAGAAAGAAGGAAGTCAGTCTCTCAGAAGCCGGAGTAATTAACCGCGTCTTTGGCAAATTTTTCAATTTTAATGTCAGAGCAGAGGAATTAGTGCTTGACTTATCGAAAAGTTTCACATAGAGTTGTGCAAAGTTTCGCCAGGAGTTCTACAAAGGGATAATCGATTTCCGAGAGGCTTCTGAGAGGTTCATACAACGAAATCGAGGCGTGATTATTACATTAGACATGTTAAACGGCACGCATCACGCCTGAGTAAGATAATTAGTGGCATCACGCGTACACGAACGCGCACTGAGAGAAAAGACTGGTAACTATAACAAACTGCATTTAGTTACAGAAATTCGTTGAATCCTTAGTAACTAATACTAAATATGATAATAATTACCAAATATTTAATAGATCGGGAGTATGACGTAATTGCATTTACAGTAACATCAATTAAATAATTTAGTAATAGTTACTTAATGTTAAATATTTAATATGAAATATATTAGTTATGAACAGATATTTGATAATTGTTATGAAATCGTTATATCCCATATAATAAAAAATTCAGTAGATACGAGTTCTATTTTGTTACCGGTATAAGTATGTTTTGTTGCAGCACAACGAAAAATTCATTCATTTGCAGCTATTACATCGTTTCAATATCTATTATTA
>NW_022639480.1:366173-367405 GCF_010583005.1 Odontomachus brunneus
AATAAGTTTTATTTACCAAATATATTCTGGAAGCAAATAAATTTTACTTCTGTCAAATAAATAATTTATTTTACAGAACTAAATTAATTAATAAGTATTGCCATAGCTTTGGCCCGCTATATTTACGTCTACCCTTTAGTAATAGTAACCAAATTTTGATAATATTTACTAAATCCTTCTCTCAGTGCGCGTGCTTCCTGCGTTCACGACTGCTGCAATCTATGCCGACGGAGATACCGGCGAAAAGTAATCGCGTTAATTTTCGAACTTTGTCAACACCGATTGTCAGCGGATCCGTGTCGATCCGACAGATTTGTTGCGCATGTGCCGATAATTCGCGCGATTCTCGCGGAAAGAGGACTGTTTGAGAAGAATAATTGATGCCGCTTTTAATTAGAGCTGTTCGCGTCTCATTAGCGTGTTCGTCAAATTATCGACGTGTCTGCTTGATTGACGAATTGCCGCGACTTGCCCCGGCAAGCGTGTCGTGCCGAACTGAAGCGCACGCGGCGCAAACACACGGTGGCATTACGCGCAATTATAGAGCCGTTCAGTACTTACGGTCGATCGGAAATGCGCGATAACAGAGAGAGAAGCGGATGAGAGGCTTACGAGTGGACGACAAACGCCACCGCCTCCTCCTCCTCCTCCGCGGGTGGAAAATAAATCCGATTAACCTATTAAGGCCGAAGAGAAAACCGCTAAGGATAGGCTTTCAAAAATCATCTAAATTAGGGCTAAACGTCGAAATTTGTTAAAAAGTGAAAAAAAATTTGTGTTGGATTTCACACGGAGAGAAAAAAAATAGTTGGAATAACTATAATCTCACTATATTTTATAGTTCGTTTTGGCCTCAAACATATATTTATAGTTCAACCAAAACTGAAGATATAGCAGAATGAACACACATTTATAGTCACCATTTTATTACTCTATGTGTAACGCTTGAGAATATAGTTATATGTACTCATATTTTCCAAATATTCCAATTGTATTGACTATATAAAATAGTTAATTTCTCTTACCATTTAATATTTGCTATCTTACTATGTTTTTTATTTCAAATAATTATAATTCTTGGTAAAAGTTTTACATGAGTCAGTTATACTATGCTTATATTGTAAATATTACAAACATTATGGTGACATTTACTATAAAAAAGATATTCCTAATTATAATCTTTTTACTGTGCCATTATAGTTCCAAATATCATACATTTTTCTCTCAGTGTA
>NW_022639480.1:367415-387132 GCF_010583005.1 Odontomachus brunneus
AGATATTCCTAATTATAATCTTTTTACTATGTCAAAAGTAGATAGTTCCAAATATCATACATTTTTCTCTCAGTGTAAAGTTCAAGGTGGCGGATCAATATGTCGGCTAGAAAATTTGAAATTTTGACTTATTTAAGTGAAAATCCGTATAGGGAGAGAGGGTTTGAAGTTCGCTGAGTATGAATATGCACTTATTTTTTTTAAATTCGTAATGGCGGATCCAATATAGCCACCCAAAAATGCGAAAATTTGACATGGTTTTGTTATTTGGCGAAAAATCCAACCAAATTATAAGCTACCTTTCGAAGGTGTTTGTTTTGGGGCAAAACATCATACTTTAGCAGACTATAAAAGAAAAATGGTTTTTTTACTTTAAAAATCAATATGGCAGCTAAAAATTTTTTATTTTGATTTATTTCAATGAAAGTACGTTTTGAAAAATTTTGAAAAAATAAGTACATATTCATACTCAGCGAACTCCAAACCCCCCCTATACGGATTTTTCCTCAAATAGGTCAAAATTTAAAATTTTCGGGCCGACATATTGGTCCGTCACCTTGAATTTTGAAATCCAACACAAATTTTTTTTTCACTTTTTAACAAATTTCGACGTTTTGCCCTAATTTAGATGGTTTTTTGAAAGCCTATCCTTAGCGGTTTTCTCTTGGGCCTTAATGGGTTAATCGAAGGGACGCGCATATCTTATCGAGTCATCGATTGTTCGAGATACCGACCGTGCGAGGCCTCCACTTGCGCCACTTGTACACAAATGATTTTAATTATCAGAAGTAACGCGAAAACGAACGAGCTTCACATGGCGAACCGAAAGAGCGCGCGAAGAAGCGCGATACGTTGTCGTTCGAAGTCATCGCGATGACTTCACACGATAGATAAATAAGTTGACATTCAAATCGTCGCGCTGATTTCGCGACGCGTGATGCGTGACAAATAAATCTCCCGATAATTCGCAAGTCTCAAGTTCCACCGCGAGAACACTCGAGTGCACTCCAATGAAGCCTCAGTCCCGATTCACAACACGGTGGAAAAAAAAATTTAAGAAATAAAAAATATTTATATTCGATTAGCATATCTACTTATACCAATGTAAAATATTTTTCAAATAAGAAAATATATATTTTCTTAAAATCTGAGACTTCACATAAAACAATACTTATAAAAAAATAATTCAGCAACAATAAAGATCCGTTGCGTAAAAAAGAAGCTATTGCTAAGACGAAACTGTTGTTACTCGTACTGAAAATTAAGAAGTAGAAGCGAAGCTATTTGCCAGAGCAGTGAATCTTCTCGACAAGGTCTTTTTTTATCAGAAGCATGTTAAAGAGCTGAGCTCCGAAATGAGCTGGAATAATTTGATGAAATCCAGAACAAAGCAACGCTGTTGCGGACAGCGTGCGAAGAAATTCACAAAATCGGGAGTGTCGCCTTATTACCGACTTGTGAAACGGTTTACATTAACGTTCGAGGCTTCATTGGAGAGTTCAGCCCGCGTCCAAACCTGAAAATCGGTGACGACCCGCGGTCGAGCGGCAGGATCGGAGGTCCTACTCTCGATCTCGTTCACGTACATCTGCATCCTGTTCATCCCGTGGCTGAAGTGGCCTCTGTAATCCGCTGTCATCAGATGATGCGCGACCACGTGCGCGTCCTCCGGCGTCGCGCCCACCTTGCACATGCATTCTTCGATGAACCTGACGACCTCGTGCTTGGGCGCGACCTTCCGATCGTAGCATGCGACGGACGCCATTCTGACAGCGGCGGTGCGAGTGCGTGACGTGCTTCTCACGAAAAGTTCGTGCAGCCGACTGAGCGACGCCTTGTGCACGACGAGCAACATGTCCCAGATTCTATTTATCTGACGAACCAGCCAATCGACTCGTAGTACGTATACTTTATCATTCCTCGCGACCTTATCGTTTCAGCAATTGACTCGCTGTACAAAAATGAACTGGAACGTCAACCGAATCTCTGGTCTAGTCGCAATCCGTCGACTTTGGGTTATCGTTGTTTATCAGTCGCGTACGCCGCCGGCGAAGCGAAGGTCAGATTCAACAGTCGGCTTCGTTTTCGTGCGAATCCACCTCTCGAGGAGTTTCGACCTTCCACTTTTCGATTGATCTTGATGTGAAACGTTGATTCTACACGTCAGCTGATACGGAGAAATTATATGTGACACTATTTTCGCGCTTACGTAAGAGAAGGAATCCCTTCTCTCGCTTTCCTTTCTATCGGCAGGTCTATTTTCAGCTGGATCTGGAGAGTTCCTCGTTTGAACTTAGCGCCGTCTGTGCGTCGATGGAGTCAAGCAGCTGACTGAGACGTTAGGCGGTGTGTAGCAAGCTTGAGATCCCATTAGCGTTATTCGAGCACGATCGCCGATCACCGCTTCACGGGGGGATTCATTCACCTTCGCGCGCACAATTTTAGCCTCGCGAAACGGAACGGACAAAAGCGCGCGGAAAATGATGCCTCGCGATTCTGCGCGCTCGCTTTCGCAAATGTAACGTCCAGCGACCACGACGACGATGTACCACGTGTCGCGCTCGCACGGTTGGCATTGACGTCGCCTCATGAGACCCTGAAGGCTCGCCTACAATACGCACAGCAGGCTTGACGTGAGTTGGAATAAGAAATAAAAGCAATTTATTCGGTGGATATGCATGAATTTGAAAAAAGCCGAAATTCCAAAAGCGGGACAGTATCCCGAGAAATCACAATTCCGAAAATTGAAAAAAATGCGCCAAAATACGATTTTCCCAAAAGATCTAAACGTGTCATTGTTCCGAAATAGAGGGATAATCTGAGGATAAACTAGGAATAAACTGAAGTATTGAAAGCATTAAATTGTCAGTAATTTGTCACACAGCTTTGTGAGACAAATTCATACCTTCGATACTTCGAGAGATTGTCTCTGCGTTCGATCTTCAAGATTGCGACTTTTCGGGACGTTGTCCTGCTTTTTAAATTTCGAGAATTTGATTTTTTAGTATTATGCATGTGTCCACAATTTGCCTCCAACTTACGCCAAGCTTGCTTCGCGTCTTATTGTAGACAAGCCTTAAGATACTGATGAGACAGGGACCTAACGAGCCTCACGGCGGGAGCTTCGAACGTCGTTATCGTCGCCGAACTTGAAGTTATCGGTAGTGAGTTTGCGATAAAATTGGTTTAATAAATTATTACTAGTCGCCGAGTTTGCTTCGGTCTCTTCGCGTCTGTTGTATGCAAAAATATGCGCACATATATAGAAAACAATTCCAAATAAATCATTTGTAATATTAAGTATGCGAATACGCATATTTAATATCGGATTCGACGAGCGAGCGACGAAGAGAATACTAAGAAAATCTTTGGCGTTTGTAATTATAATCACACAGAGAAATAATTACTGTAGTTAAATTATAAATAAATAAATTATAAATTGTAGTTAAAAAAACTATTTTTCATTGTAAAGAATTAAGAAAATTATTTTTTTAATTAAATTCTATCATAATTAAGACGACCAAAAACGTCCTGTTTCTCCCGAAACAATCTCGATTCTTTATCTTTTATTCCGTATTTCTCGTATACTGCCGGTTTGTCTCGAATTCGGCCAAATTATTCCAGTTTACCCTGATTAAGAGGATTTTTTAAATACTTCTAGCAAAGAAAGACAATTCGCTGCTCAAGAAAATTCACTGCTCTGGTAAGTACAATAGCTTTGCTTCTTCTTTAGTTCTCTTTAGTTCTTTAGTAAGAATAACAATAGTTTCATCTTAGCGATTTTTATGTTATACTATATGCAACATGCTTTCATTGTTGTCAAATTATAGTTTATATGTCTATAAATAAGATATTGCTTTATATATATATATAGGTGTCCCAGCATAAAGAGAACAGCTAAAGATCTTTGCTTTTAATGGTCAAGATATTTAAATGTTCTCTTTGTGTTGGACAGCCTGTATATACAATTTTCAGTGGTCTTCCCCCTCCTGCTCCGCACATTTGTCCCGAATTTGAAATCTGGTCATCTTAACTACAATGTTAGTGATAATAACCTTTCATATGCATGTTATTACTGCCATTTTCGCGTTAGAACAACCAAGAAATTTGTGGACGGAGCCACAAATAATATATATTCTCGTTAGATCGATTATTTTTCTCTCTTAGCGAAGCAAGAGAGCGACGCAAGCTCAGTTACATAAGAAGCGCATCATCCACGAGACACACACAAACTCTCGATACGATCCACCCACATTGATCGCCGATCGCGCATGCGATCGCGTTACTCATGGATCGCAGGTTCATTATGCAATCGCACTGATATCCGACATAAGTAGAAGAAAATAAGAGCGGCGGCCAAATGACCTTCTAGATCGTCGCGAGCGGATTATGCAGTTTGCGGTCGCCGCGGTTTCTTTGAGTAAAGCGGAAACTCCCTCCTTCGAAGTGAATTAGTAAAATTACTTCCGAACCAATCAGTAAAGGGGATGTTTCACTGACAATCAGCGAATATTCGCTGAAAATTTCCACTTTGCCGCTCTGTCGTGTGTCTCACTGATTTTTTAACAAGTGGAAGTCAGATTTCACCACAAAATCTGTAGTACACAAATTTGTTATACAATGCAAATCCAAGTGTGTTATTTGAACTGAATCTCTTGTTTAAGTCACGTCTTGTTTAACACGTTTGAATATATGAAATTATAATTTACACGTTTTAAACGTGATTTAAGACCGCGAGATATGTGCAAAAAGGACTTCAACCAAATTACACGTTTAAGCACTTAAAGGTAACACACTTGGATGGTGTACGCTGTACGAAATTCAACTTTGCGCATTCATGCACTGAGAAAGAATCTTTGATATTTGTAACTATAATCATACACGGAGAAATAATTAATATAAACTATGGTCAAGAAAACTATTTCTTTTATTAAACACTACACTGAGAGAAAAATATAGTTGCTTTCGGCTATACTTTTTTGTGATTTTAACCAGAAAAATAATTAGAAGAATCATCTTTCTAATAACACTTACTAAACAAAGAAAGACAATTCGCTGCTCAAGAAAATTCACTGCTCTGGTACGTACAATAGCTTTGCTTCTTCTTTAGTTCTCTTTAGTTCTTTAGTAAGAATAACAATAGTTTCATCTTAGCGATTTTTATGCTATACTATATGCAACATACTTTCATTGTTATCAAATTATTGTTTATATGTCTATAAATAAGATATTGCTTTATATATATAGGTGCCCCAGCATAAAGAGAACAGCTAAAGATTTTTTAAATACTTCTAGCACTTTTACAGAGAACAGCTAAAGATTTTTTAAATACTTCTAGCAAGATTTTTTAAATACTTCTAGCACTAATACTTCTAGATTTTTTAAATACTTCAGCACTTTCATTGTTATCAAATTATTGTTTATATGTCTATAAATAAGATATTGTTTCATATATACAGGTGTCCCAGCATAAAGAGAACAGCTAAAGATCTTTGCTTTTGATGGTCAAGATATTTAGATGTTCTCTAAAGTAAGTGTTATTAGAAATCTAAACAGTGGCTTTTCTAACTATTTGTGTGGTTAAAATCACAAAAGAGTAGAATAGTTGACGCCGAAAGCAACTATATTTTTCTCTCATTTCCGTGTAGAAACAATCGAAAATGTAGTTGGAGTACAAAATTTTCGTTAGATCAACGATTTTTTCCTCTCAGTACAATGATGGAATCAACGCGATGGCACTCTGTTCGCGTTTGCAAACCGCACCAATAATGATAACAGTCACTACTATAAACTAATCCTTTCAGCGAGATTTCAGCGCTGTGTAACTGAATCATCAGTTGTAAGTATAGCATTTCCGTGAAAAATACACCGATTGTACTTTGGAGAGCCGGCTCCCGAAGTTTTTGCAATATCGACGAGTGTGAAACGGTACGACTTTTTTACCTGATTATAATTGCGACGTGTCACAATCCGTGAGGGCGTGGAAGAGAAAGGATCACGAATACGCAACCTTCCGCGTAAATTTTTACATTTTTTCGGTTCATCTGTCGGAATGGAAGTGGGGGAGGCTATCGCGGGATTAATCGGCCATTACGTTTCGCTCGCGCAAAATATTTGTGCGAGATAAAAAGGACGATTTCTCAGGTGATTCCGACGATGACGACGACACAACGACAATCGCGTAATCCCCGCGCGAATGCACTGGGAAAGAAATGTTTGGCTATACTATTTGTAACATCATACATACATCACGCAAAGAAATAATATAAATTATGGTCAAAACTGTTTTCCTATTAAATTCTACTGTGACGTTAGTAATAGTAATCTTATATGTACGTTACTACTAGCGTTTTAATACAGAATATATGGATAGCCGGAAATAATTACATTTTTAGTTAAACTAATAATTTCTTTCTCTCAGCGTGGTTTTCGTTTTACTTCGAGCGGAATCTCCTACGTGAAAACAAAACTAATTTCTGCAATTTTCCGTTCTTATCGTCGAGGAGCGATATCCCAGGTCTCGCGGCCTTTTTGTGAATTATCGGCATTGCACAAACGTAAACGTGCGCGCAAGGACGCGGTGCGCTATCGTGGTGCCTAATCGCCGCGATAATAATTGCCTTATTATGCGGCTCAAATAAGGAATTACTTCGTTTGCGAGAGCAAAACATCACGCGAGAGCATTAGCGCGCGTTTATCGGAGTTAGACGCGACGGACAAACTTATCGTTGAGTAACGTTGGCAAATTGGAAGTGTGAGCCTGAAGCGCGATCATTTTAATTGAAGATCTAATCGATCAGGCGATTAGATCATTTAGAGTGTAATCAATAGCGAGCTCTGATTAGTACACATCGGTCATTATATAATCGCGTGTGCTCGCATACAACATATAAAGTGCAAAACAGCTCTGTGTCGAATTCAACGCGTTTCAATTTGTCCACTTTTGCGTTAAGGGGACAAAGGGACTGAAAGATCAGACTGCCTGAAAATCGTGCTCGTTATTTCATAATTTTTTATGACAAACCGACATGAATATGCGAAAGTGTTATTTTGACATGTATTTATACGACATATAAAGAGAAGAAAAATAAATTTTTGATGATCAAATATAAGTGTATGGTACAAGCAGTTAAAATATATTTCGTTTTTCTTTTCAAGGTCGTCATTTTGCAGTAATATCTTGACTCTCAATGGTTCAATTAAGCTGAATTTTAGATGGAAAATTTCCGTAAGCTTGTCGTTATTGGATTAACCACTATAACAGAAACTGAGTAAAAATTAACAAAATTGCAAATATCTTAATGGAATATTATTAAAATTTTCAGTTCTTTTATAGTAAAAAAATTAATATTTCAAAATTAAATATTTTCATGAGTTTGTCAGTGGTTCACCCGATAACGACAAGCTAACGGAAATTTTCTACCTAAAATTCAGCTTAATTGAATCATCGAAAGTCAAGATATCACTGCAAAATGACGACCTTGAGAAGAAAAACAAAATATATTTTAACTCTTATTGTGCACACTTCAGTAGAGTCACATAATGGGCACACTGGGGTCGCGAAAGACCCCAACTATAAAAATGCTGCAAAAAAATTATTCGCTTTTTGATTTGAAAAAATTCCAGGATATATTTCAAACATTTTTTTATATGACGCAATAATTTTTCTCGACGAAATTTGATTTTAAATGAAGAGAAAAAATTGGGAAACCCTAAAAACGCGATGACTTGATTTGCTCCAAAAATCATAATTGACACAATTTTTGACATTTCAAGGTAAAATTTTAAGAAACTACTTTCAACACATATCTTTTCAAGAAAAAAATTAGTACAATAGCAGGATTTTCAAAGAAGATATTTATTTTGAATATCGAAATTAGGATTTTTGTGAAAAAAAGCAAACAGTTTTTCCAAAATATATAGATTTATTTTATTATATTTTATAGATTTACTTTATTTATTTTATTTATTTATTTTTTCTGGAATCTATTTGACCCTACAGTGCACAATAAAGGTTAACTGCATGTACCATACACTTATATTGAGTATTTGATCATCAAAATTATATTTTTTTTCTCTTTATATGTTGTATAAATACATTTTATGTTTGTAAAAATAACACTTTCGCATATTCATTCGATTTGTCATAAAAAATTGTGAAATAACAAGCACGATTTTCAGGCAATCTGACCTTCCTTAATCTCCTTAATTTCATACAAGGCAAATATATAGGTGGATGACGTAACTTATCTATACACCTTACATATGTCACCAAAAATTTGTACATTTACACATAAATCAAGTTAGTTTAGCAACTTAAAAATGATAAATATGGATTCAATGCGGGACAGTGCAAATAACACGACAACGATATGTTAAAAAATTAACGCAAAAATTTCTACACGAGTCCATTTCAGCACAAATATTTTTCATCGCATAACCTAATTATTACACTGTGAGGAAAGAGATAAAAATAAAAAAATACTTACTCGACAGATGCTAGTAAGAGTTTGCCTCAAATATATAAATATACAAATTGATCAACTGATTTATTTGTTTTTTAATTTTCAAAGTTTCCTTCAAATAAGAAAATAGATATTTTCCTAAAAACATATTTCACGGGAGCAATTGTTTATTCTACTTGAACAAAAGAATTTAAATTTATTTAAATATGTGTCAATACTTATCGAATAAGTATCTTTTATTTTTCAGACACTTTTTCCTCTTAGTGTATCCTGTCGATCTCTATGTGTCTCTCTCTTTCCCTCTCACCCTACTCATAATTTATTTGATTAGGGAAAAATTGTTTCGATTGCGGTTTGTACTTCCTCGCGAGGGAAAATGGCCGGCCTTGGTCAAATATGTGCATATCTCACGTGCAAATCACTTTGAGGTGATTCACCTATCGATTTACGTGCCGCAACTGTGCATTCCATTTACGACAAAAATATTTAATTTGATAAACACACGACTCTGTACAAGTCGACGGGCGTGTGACAGCCTATGTCATCACGGAGGCAAAAATTCCGCGGTTATCGGCGGTGTCACGCGCGCAACGCCGACGCTCGCCTCGAAGGAAACGAGATTATCTTATAAATTCGATCAGATACGCTCGACCTCTGATTGTACCGGACGAAGAAATTTGCGAGTACAAAATCGAGAATAACCGAGCGGAATGGCATGGATGGCGTAATGGAACCGGCACTTATCGTCATCTTCAGTCCATCGCGTATCGACGATCATCAGACGCCTATTAGATCGTAATCGCGATCGTAATTAAAATTATCGTGACGGTATGAAGTAGCTCGCGAATCACGTGGGCGTCTCTGATAACACATATTTTTGCCGATGGCACATGCCATGAAGGATGTAAGAATTACGTGCTTTAATCGTCGACGACAACAACGTTTAATTATAAACACACATTACGAGGCTCACGTGAGCCATAAATCGTAAATGCCGAATTTTAATCGATCATGACGCGATCTGTAATTGCTCAAGTGGCGATCACGTGCGACGAGATGAGCGCGACGCGTTTGAAAACGCGAATGGATAGAATACCAGAGATGTGCGAACTATTCGAATTCGAATCGCGTCGAATCAAGTAAAATTCGAATCCCTATGATTCGAATCCGAATAATTCCAAAATTTCGAATCGGAAAGATTCGAATCGTACACATTACTCTCTTAACCCTCTCGTGCCTCCGGCTTTCGTAGAAGAGATGTGTTTTATATGGAGACGGTTCTATAGGTTTTTGGGGGCGCATTTTTTTGGGGGGGGAATTAGCATGATTCGTAAAGTTTGCTGTATATTAAGGTTTTCTTCAAAAATATTAAAAGAAGATAGTGGCTTCTAGATAAACTCTTACCAAAAACTGTCGGATCGATATGTGTCGCAGATTTCAAGGCTGGAACTGCATTCCATATACGCTTACCGACTACATTATATATTATATATCTATATTATATATCTCTTAAAATGAATTGATATTACATAATCAATGTTATCTCTCTCATACTAAAATCACTATTTTCATGTTGAATTCAATGATTATGTTAATTAAAAATTTTGTCAACGATTCGATTCGGTTCGGATAAAGTTTCATCGATTCGATTCGATTTGAATTCGAAATTAAAATCTGAGATTCGATTCGATGTAAAAAATCTTTGATTCGCATATCTCTATAGAATACCGGCGGGAAGGTGCCATTACTGCAGGTGGAAAAAGGAATTGGAAAGAAAATAAGAGAAGGGAAAACAGCGAGCTCGTCGTGTCTCTTGAAATCCATGAACGACGAGTCTCTCTCTCTTTCCTTTTCTTTCTCTGCCAGAGAACACGATTTGCCAATTTCGTTTCTTGTAATACGCGCCTGCGGATTTCACACAAAAGATGCCTCTCATTTCTCCTTTGAAGATAATACTCGTTACGTGGACCATGAGCGAGAAAACTGCGGAATTACCTCGAGGTTTAAAAAGAAATTTCCTAAACGTAAAGTCGCGCGTAATCTTAGACCGTTCTCTGAACAGTTACGTGTGCAGTAAAAAAAATTGCTCCTTACGCGAAGCGAATGTCCGCTCACAGTTTCGCGGACCCGCGAATCGCGGGTAATTGCGTGTTCTCACGTTATATTCACAGTAATTCCACGATTTTTCACGCGGACTCGTCCGTAGTACCCAAAGATATGCATTCGATGAACTGCTGATCGTCTATTTTCTCCTCTGCACTACTAGAGGAACATAGTAAAATCGAAAAGAATTTCCAGAGCTCGTGTTACAAGTCGTAACTTGAGACCTGTCCTACATGAAATATTCAAATCTGAATTTAGAATTGGATGAGAATTTTTTATTTGAATTATACAATACATATTGACATATTTGCAATCGCGATTCAGCTGAGAAACTCAAGTCTACTCTAAATTAAAATGCCTGAATGTCTTACCGGAAGCAACAGCTATTAGTACGAATTTGTGAGAAGAAGAGAACTATAATATTCTCTCCGCGTGCAAGTTATGTGTGTAACCGAGATGAGTTCTAGTTGCAAATCGCAAGATTGTAAGGAAATTTACCAATCACAGTCGACCGTTCCTCTTACGATCAAAGAAGAATTGACTGTAATTGGTCAATTTTCTTGCGACCCTGAGATTTGCAACTAATGTAGAACGACTCTAATATCTGGGCGTATTTCCAGAAAATTTTCCTCATCGCGTTTTTTACTCAAGGCTTCTTTTAGGTCAGAGTTTCTTTCAGTTCGCGACGAATGACGTGGGGAACGAGGAAACCGACGCGAAGAGAGAACGCGAACACCCGCGCCCGAAGCATCGCGCGATCGAAAGGAGGAAACAGGTGCGAAGAATCCACGTATGTGAAAAATTTCGCACGTGACGCACAACGTGGTCGGCGCGATGACGCCGCTTAGAAATTACGCGATTGCATTACGGGGTGCTCTCCTCGATGCCTGGCGATACTCGCTCGAGTCGAGGCCACGACGCATTGTCCTCCCGTTCCCGACGCGGAAAGCCTGAAAATCCCGGGCGGACTTGGCAGGCGTGCAGGTGCTTGTGCCGGTTTTTGTGCGTTAGTGTGCGCGGCGAGTGATTTCGCGGAGATCTTCCACCGGCGACTCGTTGCAAAATCGCGAGAGCACAAAACGAAGAGTGCAGATGGAAATAGAGAGAGCCGCTAGTTAGATTGCCGCGCCGCAAAAACCAATCGAGATCGGCCCGTGCTTGATCTTGCGAGTCCAATCTTACGAATGTCCGGACGTGACAGTTGAAACAGGCCCGTATTAATAGTCGTTATTTGAAACTTGTCCCATGCACGTAAGATACTCACAAGTAAACCTACTCGAAAGATACACTGCGATTTTTTCCTAATTTGGCACAAATATAGAAGCACAACAAATATTTAGGTCATATTTTTTTCATTTTGGCCCACTTTGAGTTTCACGCTCAGTTTATAGCTTTTTAATGTTCTCACTCCTATCATCAACAAATACAACAAAAATGCATAAAAAATAAAATTGAATACAAGATATAGTTAAATAATTTTGACAAAATCGGCATAGTTAAGATATGAACCATTCTAAATTTCTTTAGCCGAGATTCCAACCGAGATATTTTTAATCTATGCTAAATTAGTCAAAAATGATGCGAATCTCGGCTAAACCGAAATCCGGCAATTTTAATTAAAATTTTAACAAAATCGGCATACCTGAAACACGAACCATTCTAACTTTCTTTAGCCGAGATTCCAACCAAAATATTTCAAATCTGTGCTAAATTAGTCAAAAATAATTCGAATTTCGGCCAAACTGAAATCTGGCAATTTTAATTAAAATTTTAACAAAATCGGCATACCTGAAACACGAACCATTCTAAATTTCTTTAGCCGAGATTCTAACCGAAATATTTCAAATCTGTACTGAATTAGTCAAAAATAGTTCGAATTTCGGCCAAACTGAAATCTGGCAATTTTAATTAAAATTTTAACAAAATCGGCATACTTGAAACACGAACCATTCTAAATTTCTTTAGCCGAGATTCCAACCGAAATATTTCAAATCTGTACTGAATTAGTCAAAAATAGTTCGAATTTCGGCCAAACTGAAATCTGGCAATTTTAATTAAAATTTTAACAAAATCGGCATACTTGAAACACGAACCATTCTAAATTTCTTTAGCCGAGATTCTAACCGAAATATTTCAAATCTGTACTGAATTAGTCAAAAATAGTTCGAATTTCGGCCAAACTGAAATCTGGCAATTTTAATTAAAATTTTAACAAAATCGGCATACTTGAAACACGAACCATTCTAAATTTCTTTAGCCGAGATTCCAACCAAAATATTTCAAATCTGTGCTGAATTAATCAAAAATAGTTCGAATTTCGGCCAAACTGAAATCTGGCAATTTTAATTAAAATTTTAACAAAATCGGCATACCTGAGACACGACCAATCATTCTAAATTTCTTTAACCGAGATTCCAACCGAGATATTTTAAATCTGTGCTAAATCAGTCAAAAATAGTTCGAATTCTGGCCAAACTAAAAAATTATTTGTATAAATAATTGTTTTTCAACTTTTTACATGTTTTGTTTAAATATTTTATTATTTATACAAATAATTTTACACATTTGACTTCATATTCATAATCAGCAAACCATAAACGCCTATATCTTGTATTCAATTTTATTTCTTATGCATTTTTGTTTTATTAATCATAGATTTTGTTAATGATGGGAGTAAGAACATTAGAAAGCTAGAAACTGCCCGTGAAACTCAAAATTGGTCAAAATGAAAAAATATAATCTAAATATTTTTTGTATTTCTGCAGTTGTGCCAAATTAAAAAGAAATCGGAGTGTAACTTTTGAGTAGGTTTACTTGTCAGATATGAATCTAGAGTTAAATTTGATCAGTTTACTTCCTGAATCACACAATACACGTGGCATTACATTTACAATTGCGATTCAGCTAAAACATTCATATGTCTAACTCTAAATATAAGGCCTGTATCAACAGTTATTACACAGAGAGATATCAATATTATAGTATATTTTTCCTTGAGCTTATAAAATAGCCAAAAAAAAGAACTTGATTCCTTTCAGTTTGATTATATTTTCCTACTTGACTCAAGGAATACCATATTGTCTTCTTTTGTCTGTTCTCTCCTAACCAAATCAATCACAGATTTAAATGTCACCCATATCATGATTCAACTGGAAAACTTGAAACTGATTAAAAGTCTGAGTGTGTTTTACACAGTTATTAATACGGACCTAAAGACCACGAATACGGACAAGAGTGTAAACAGATGTCTGAACTTAACGATTGAAAGCCATACTTCAAATATGACGTAATTGGCGATAATCATGCGTGGCGTGCGAAGGCGCGAAGAATCAAACGGCGTTGCGCCCGGCGCGAGAAAGCAATGAGAAGTTCTTCTGCGGCGCGATTGGCTTCGTTATGTGCGTCGATAGAACGCTTCACTTCAATAATCGGGTGCGTACACGGCGTTTCTACTGGCTCGTGCAAATAGTCACTTCCGCTGCACGACGTGCGGGCCCGCCGATCAATCGCGATCGCAAGAAAGCGCGAGGATGCACGCGAGAAAGTCAAGCACGTGTCGCCAGTATACAGAGAGACTCGTCTAAATTCATTTCACCGGCTCGACGCGCGGACGAACGAGCGAAGCAGGACGAATTAATTGTGTTTGCGAATAAATCTCCAAAAAATTGTGGTTAAAAAAATATCATTCTCGGTGGGACATGAATTCAGCACGGCGATTAAAATATGCGAGAGCGAACGCTCGTTAATCAAAAGAAAATCGAATCAATTGAATGAATATCTACACGGAGGAAAACAATGTGTTGGCGCAGCAAATTTTTTGCTGGTCTAGCAAAATCTTTTTGTTATTATATAGACAGCAAAAAAACTTTACTAAGAATACTAATCACTATTTGCTGCACTGAGAAAAAAAATTACTAAATTTCAAAAAACGTTTGTTTAGGTAGTACTGTGAAGATATTTGTTTAAATTAAGTAATTATTTTCTAAAATTAAAGAAACAAATTTATATTTAAAACTTCTTTATTTAATTTTAGAAAATAATTATTTAATTTAAACAAATATCTTCACAGTATTATCCAAATAAACGTTTTTTGAAATTTAGTAAATTTTTTTCTCAGTGTGGATATAATTTGCTGAATCTACAAATTATTTTGCTATAAGAACCATGATGGATTTATATAAGCAGTTGCAGTTTTACTCCGATAGTAAATAAATATGTTAAGGATACATTATTTTGTATCAATACCAAATTAACGTGATTCTTAGCACAAATACACTCAACAAATTTGTTCTATCCTGGCAACGAAACTATTTCTACTCTGATAACGAATAATTTGTAAAATTAGTTACGTCAATTAAATTTTTTTGATGTCACTACGAATAAAATTATTTTTCTCCGTGAATATCTACCACCCCGGCCGAGATATCGATATATAAGACTACAAGTTTAAATATATGACTGCGCGGAGAAAAATAATTTTGCTCTTTTAGCAAAAGCGTTGCTACTGCACATTCGTAGTAACATCAAAAAAATTTAGTTGACGTAACTAATTTTACAAATTATTCATTATCAGAGCAGAAGTAGTTTCGTTGCCAGGATAGAAAAAATTTGTTGAGTGTATTTGTTCTAAGAATCACGTTAATTTGCTATCGATGCAAAATAATCCTTAGCAAATTTATTTGCTATCAAAGCAAAACTGCAACTGCTTATATAAATTCATCATGGTTCTCATAGCAAAATAACTTGTAGGTCCAGCAAATAGTGATTAGTATTCTTAGCAAATCTTTTTGCTGTCCTTATAATAACAAAAAGATTTTGCTAGACCAGCAGAAAATTAGCTGGGCCAGCAAATTATTTTTCTACGATTGTAAACTGCGCATTTATATATATATATATATATATATATATACGACTGTGAGCTCGGCGCAGCTCGGCGACAATAAATTTCCTTGGGTTCACTCCACCGACATTTTGATGTAAATTACGCGGTCGTCGCGATCACGGCGTGTGGGGAATTTTCGTAAGACGTGACTTCGAATCGCCCGATAAGATCCGCGCGCTGCGAGCAGACTATTTGCGACTAGCGGCCAAGAATAAACAAGGATATAGGTTTTCAACCCTTACCGCGCGTCATTTTTGGCAAGATTTGCCGTTCTCTCTCTCTCTTTCTCTTTCTCTCCCTTTCCTATCCGCACCTTCATTTACACGTGGAAAAAATAGAGCAACGTCATTCGTTTCGAATTCGCTCGAAAACAATGGAGAGAAACGTCATCTCTGCCAAGAGAATCGTCTCGATTCGATTCGACGCGCGACAGTTTAAAGTCGATTCGCCAGAAACTTGCATCAGATGTCACATGTACCTTAACTTGTAGCTAGAATAATTACTAGCAATCCTCAACATTTAATATGTTCATTTGACAATGAGAGAAAAATGTCTGAGAAATAAAAGATATTTATTCGAAGGGTACTAATAATAACATATTGATTTATATCTAAATTCTATTATTTAGATAAAATTCAGATTTAAGTGAATTAAATAGAAAATAATTGTGTGAGTAGAAATTAAACAGAATTAAGTAGATTTAATTAAATAGAGACAATTTGCTAAGAAAATTTATATTTTCTTGAAACCTCAGCCTTCCATAAGACCAATTTTATTTAAATAAACAGATTTAGCTTAAAGTAAATATTTTACTAGTACACCGAATAAATGTTTTTTATTCCTCAAATATTTTTTCTCTCTCAATGCAAAAGTTTGAAAATTGTAGTAAATTATATGTACAGAAGATTGCGCTCAAAAGAAACTATTGGACGCTGAATAAATTATTCTTTACTAATAATGTGAGAACAAATATAAAAAAGAAATGAAAAGAAGATATGAAAAAGAAATGTTGTAATGTTAATAAATATTGAAGAACATATCTGTCGTACTAGTGTGCTTCGATAAAAAGTCAACTATCTCCTCGGCCCGATTTTTTATCAAGTGATTACATTTATCGTTTCTTCTTTACATTCTATCTTGAAGATTGGTTTAAATATCGTAAATTACGAACTTTGTTGTGGCGGGACCGCGAGATAACAACAAATTATGAGCGTCCAAAGATTGACAAAATGGCGAATAAATCTTATTTTCCATACTGAGGAAGAAATTATCTTAAAATCAACAAATATTTCTTTAATGTGGGCGCCATTAACATATTTATTTAAATCTAAATTCTCTTTATTTAAACTAAATATTGTTTACTTAAATCAGATAAACAATACTTGATTTAAATAAAGAGAATTTAGATTTAAGTAAATATGTTAATGGCACCCATCAAAAAAATATTTGTTGATTTTAAGATAATTTTTTCCTCAGTGCACGCGCTTATCGAGCATGAATCAGGCTTATTATACTGTGATGTTAACATATGTAATCGATGATATCAAACGTGCCCGTGGCGAATCTCGGGGTCGAATACAACGTCACAATGTGACGATGTCATTTTCCAGTGACGAGATTAAAAGTCATTTGTGCGATAAAATCTCGCGCGAGTATCGATTCGCCGCGATTTTGTATAAATAGTACTATTATTATACGTATTAGAGCGAATTCACACCTGAACAGAAAATCCGAAAACAAAAAAGCAGAAGCTAATCAGAACTAATCAGAGTTCTGATTGGCTTCTGCTTTCTGAATTCTATTATTTGAATAAAATTTAGATTTAAGTAAATTAAATAGAAAGTACATAACTGACTAGAAATTAATAGATCTAATTATAAATAGAAACAATTTACTAACATATATAACATAAACAAAGAATGTAATTTGTGTAAAAAACAAAGGTTCCCTCTCTCTGTCTATTATCAGAACGTGAGTGGGCTTTGCATGAAATTAAGAGACTTTGCTGTTCCAATATCATTTGTGCCATTTGATATTGTTATTTTCGTGAGAAACATATATTCTCCTAAAGCCTCAATTTTTTTCATGAAACCAATTGTTCATTCTATTTAAATAAACGAATTTAGATCTAAGTAAATATTTTATTAGTACCCACAAAGTTTACCCACAAAGTACCTTACTGTCTTCTCTGTCAAAATGTGAACTCGTCCTTACACACGATAAATTGTATGTAAATAGTTCAAAAGTAAAAAGCAGAGTGCAATATGACTCACCAAAGTGTTCTGGTACCCCAGTCCATATTCCTCCTGCCGCGACTCCATCCTGACTTCCTTCCCCGTGGGCGCAGAGCGAGGAACGACTCGGAGATGGTTCGCTGTCGGCGACGAGATGCGTGGAGAAAGGGTTCTATCGAAGGTGGACAGAAGCCGCGGACAAATCCAGGCTGGATGAACGTTTGGAGCACAATTGACCGTTAAATGCGTCCAGTCTCCTTCTTCTTCATCTTCTTCCTCTGCCTACTCGTTCTCACCTCTTGCCGCGGCGTCTCGTCGACGGCACACTTGGTCGGGACGCCTGGCGTCGTCGTCGATCTCGAGGAGTCTCTCTCTCTCGAGAATCTCGGAACTTTATAAGGCGACGCGCGATTAGTCGCCAAGCCGCGTTCAACAGACGAACGCAATACGCGATGATCGCGCGGGAAGAGTCAACGCGCGTTGTGAGAAATCCCGCGTGTCGAAGACTTCTGCCGAACGAGCAAATACCGATTGATACGCGGAGCGAGACATTCGGCTGCAAGAGGCCTCGTCGCATCCGTCTCGTTAGCTCGGGAACCACCGACGCCACTAACTTCGTTAATGGGAGACTCCAGAACTTGCTTCGTACTTTATCGTACCGATAAAACGCGCGAGAGGAGATCTCGTCGCTCGTGCCGTTCGTGATGTTACGAAATGAGGCAGTTCTGCTCCTACAGCAGAGCCTCCAAGTATCGCCCCGACAAGCGCGGCGCACAGTTGGCTGATTAAAGCTGGCAACACCTTTCCTCGATGAGTTTTGCAATGTATTCAGTAGGAGAATTTGTGTTTTTAGTGATTCCCAGGTGACTTTTCCTATTGAAATGCGTTGCACGGCTCATCGAGGAAAAGTGTCGTTGCACTCAATCAGCCGACTGCACGAGAGCGAGAATCGCGAGAAGGAATAAGGTAATTTCTTCTGCTAAACGCAGATCTCATGACAAATGTGAGACAAGATCGAGACAAGGCGGAGACGTACGGTCGTGTCGTCTCTTGTTCCATGAAACTCGTCGAGGAAAAGTATTGCTACACTAAGCCTGTATTAATAGTCGTTACTTGAAACTTGTATCTCAAGTGAGACGCCCAGATTTGAATTTAGGGCCATATCAACAGTCGCCACTTGAAACCTGTCTTACACTCTAAATTTCTTGGAGTGAGACTTCACTCCAAGGTAGTGAAAATTGCGCTATTCAAAGTTAAAGTGAGAACTTCGCGTGGCGCAATTTTCACTACTTTGGAGCGAAGTCTCACTCCAAAAAATTTAGAGTGTATGCGAGATATTTATTCAGAGTTAGATTCATATTTTTCAGGCTAATTATACGATATGCGTGATTGTATATCTATAATCGCGCGATTCAACTGAAAAGCTTTCACTCAATTCTGAACTGAAATCTGACAAGTAACGCTACCCAAGTGCCACACGCCGATCTTCTTGAAACTTTGCACATATGTAGTACATCGAAAAACATTAGACACATATTTTTTTATTTCGGCTAACAAGGCATTTTAAGGTTAGAAAACGAAAATTTAACACTCTACAGCGCCATGATAACTAATGCTACTCCTGAGCGTCATTCTTTTACAGCTTTTACGACATTACTCTATTATAATTTCATTGTCTGAATGTTTCTGAAGTCGCTAATTATGATTTTGACATTAGTTTTGCGAGATTCAAAATGGCGGACCGAAATCGCAGACATTTCAAAGACTTTATTCAAAGTCAGTTTCGGAGAAGTTTGTTGAATCTCGCAAAACTAATGTCAAAATCATAATTAGCGACTTCAGAAACATTCAGACAATGAAATTATAATAATGTAATGTCGTAAAAGCTGTAAAAGAATGACGCTCAGGAGTAGCATTAGTTATCATGGCGCTGTAGAGTGTTAAATTTTCGTTTTCTAACCTTAAAATGCCTTGTTAGCCGAAATAAAAAAATATGTGTCTAATGTTTTTCGATGTACTACATATGTGCAAAG